>NC_085137.1:67112563-67286563 GCF_035046485.1 Aedes albopictus
GTCTTTCTTCAGGAACCTCTCCAGAGATTTCACTAGGAATGTTTCCAGGAATGTTTCGAGGGGCTTTCTTTGAAATTTCCTTCACGGATTCTTCCATAAATTTTTCTAGGCATTCCTTTAGGGATTCCCTGGCCATGATTCGATAGTTTCATAGGACTTATCTTAGCATCCCTTTAAGGATTTCCTACTGGAATTTCTATAGGAATTTGTCCAGAAATTTCTTAGAAAATCTTCAATGAGTTCATACTATTTTCATATCGATAATTGTTTTCAAAGGCTCATTATGTTTTAGAACGATTGATTCTACATTAATTGAAGGATTTTGAATATCTTTTAAGTTCTGAAGACAAGATTTTTGTTCTACAATATTGGAATATTATAGAGATACATATTCTATAATACCTATTCTGATCATTCTCATACAATAAATCACACTTCTTAGTGCACAGATCCTCAGAATATACCAGTTCTACAACAGTATCAACAGTTTTCAGAAGTATAATACTTAATTGCTTGTATGAGTAAGGGCAAAATCATCTATTGGATGTAGGAACTTCTCAACAAATTTCTGGAGGAGTTCTCTAAGGAATATCAATCCAAGAAAAAAAAAAAACCTGGAGTAATTACCGAAGGTATCTCTGGAGCAATTCCTGAAGGGATTCCTGATGAAATCCCTTAAGGAGGAATCTGTGTTGGGATCCCCCAAAAAGCAATTCCTGGAGCAATTGGGAAAAAATCTTAAAGAAATCTTCGATGGAATCTCCCAAGAAATACCCGAAGAAACCGTTCGTGGAACACCTAATGATTTCCTATTTCTAAAAAATGTTCTGAGGTATTCCCGAAAGAACCTCTAAAAAAATCCCCACGACACCCCTTCAGCAACTTCCGAAGAATCCCCAGCAATCGCACCTTGTTTTATTTTCTGTATAAAGTCGCTGAGCCATTATCAACCTTACGCTAACAAATTTATCCTATTTGGAATCAAACCGATTATGGCAAGCGGTTAAAAAGTTATCAGGCCCTAAAGTTTTTGTTTTTGTAAGAAGAAAAATAAAGAAAGAAATAAAACTAAACTTCAAAAACTCATATTTTGCGTGACTTTGGAAAATAATAAAGTTCTGTAAGATTATTCGAAAACCAATTTGAGAGAGATTCATATAAAAAAGATTGAAAATCGGTAAAAAATTTAAAAATTATGGCACCTGAAGTAAAAGCATCTTTTTATTACTCGAAAATTCAACTTGAGAATTAGAGCAAACGTTTCAAGCGCCACCTCTAATTCTCAACATTTTTGGCTCTAGCTAAGAGGTTTCCCTTTTTATGTCATTTCAATCTAGAAGAGCTTACTAATTCCAGGTTTCTACAACTTTTAAAAAACAAGCCGCAGCCTAGTGCGCACTCTGACAAAAATAAGAATCAAAACAATCAGCGTTTCAATACTTGTTTCAACATTTCTCTTTTTAAGAAACTCACATGAAGACTCTATTAGAAAAATAAAATTGAGATTTGCTTGGCACGCAATTTATTATTTGACAAACACATTTCTTTGACAAGGATAGTGAAAGGTTCTAAAAGAAAAACCCAAGCTTTGCAACGACCATGTGCACTATTTATCATAAAATAGACAACTGAATTTCTATTGGTGGCACAAACTTAAAACTGAAGCTTTTTTGATGCAGTTTAAAAAAAATGTCAATGCTATTCTCAGCCGTTCGCTTCTTAGTACTACTGTTTTCCTAGCTCCGCATATGTCAAGATTGACTCCAGACTGAGAAAACTTGTCTTGCGATGTATTTCGGCTTTTGCAGTCGAAAGGCCAGCTATAACGCTATTTTTAATTCCGACCATAAGGGTCACTATATAACAGTCCAGTTGATTTGTTGTTGGTACACTTGTTGGTGCAAGACTGCGTTTCTTGAGAGTGGGGTTTTATCACTTACACCATCTACTATCACCCTTTACTAATGAGCTTTTTGCTAGAACTTAAAATATGTTCAATTAGTTTCAAAACAGACACATATAAAGGCAAGAGTTGACCATCACAGCGTTCTTTCCAAGCTATAATTATTATCCATCTAATAATGACAACAAATCACACCTTCTGATTTTCAAGCTGACATTTATAACGTATCAGCTGAGCACATTTCATCGCACACGACTATCATACTGACAGATCCGAACATCAACAGCTTTCTACCTCTTAGATCCTCGTTCGATTTTCGTCGCAACAGTTTCCACGTATCCTATATGAAATTCGACAGGTTTTCAATTCCAATTAACTCACTGTCTCTCTCTCTCTCTTCCTTCCCGTCAACACTCTCCAGTTACACCACCCGCACAAAGAGTACAGTTCATCCTCGGCGGCGAAGTCGGCGACGACGGCAACCATGAATCACACCCGCTGTTCTCCGAGATGGAAGAGCTGGTCAAGGAGGGCGACGAGATGGCCTGGAAGGAAACCGCCCGGTGGGTCAAGTTCGAGGAGGACGTCGAAGAGGGTGGCAACCGGTGGTCCAAGCCGCACGTGGCAACCCTCTCGCTGCACTCGCTGTTCGAGCTCCGGAGTCTGCTGCTGAACGGTACCGTCATGCTGGATATGGAAGCCGTCAGCTTGGAGCAAATCGCCGAACTGGTCTGCGAGAATATGGTCAATGCTGGCACGTTGCCCATCGAGGCGCGGGACAAGGTCATCGACGCGCTCCTCAAGCGACACAAACATCAGCACGAGTTCGGCAGCAAGAAAACCAGACTGCCGCTGATCCGATCGCTGGCCGACATCGGCAAGAACCACTCCAGCTCCAAGAGTAAGTACTGTTTTTTTTGTTTTGTTTTTTGAAATGATGAGTTTTATTAGAAATTCGTTGGACCGAGGGTTCAGCGACTCGACGATCAAAGTATAGCTTTATTACAAACTAAATATTTGGACAAGTTCAGTATAGTGCGATAAATCAATCGTTCCAATACAAAATCAAACAGCGTATGACGTCGAACAGCAGAAAATTCAAAATTCTCAACCAATTCGTTCAGATATTCGTCGTTCATCCACCGCCAATTCATACCCAATGCACGTCGTCTCATCGGCACCGGGGATGCACGATGACGCCGGTGAAGCAGCACCGTCAGCACACACCGCACTTCTCGGTGGATCTTCCAAAGATCAGCGGGGTCACTATCTAGCACTGCCAACAGGTATCTATCCTATGTACGAGTGGTGAGGGGTCCCACGGTAATGCAATCCTTCCTACTAAATTTATTGAGACTTGTAAAAGGGGGTTTGGAGTCTCAATCGCACACTACCACTATTGTTCTGTTTCCGACCTCTCTCTCTCAGTATAACGCTAAACTAGGCCAGAGCACTTTGAAAATCGCTTGCCGCAACATCACTGGTGGAGGTGTAAATCATAGAGCTAGTAATAACTTGAACACATTAACTAAATTCACATTTTCAAAAAAATAAAGTTTCATAGTCCTTCCTCTCAAGCATATTAGTTTCAATTCTTTCGGATAATTGAAATTGTAAACATAAGTAACAGTCTGAAACAGTCATAACTATAGGATAAAATAAGCATTTGACTAGAAGTCCTCTAACTTCATGTAGCATAACTAAATCTTGCTAAAATTTGTACTATTTATAGAAACTAGTTGAACATTCTTTGAAAAATTAAAGTTTTGCTGCTTAAACCGCCAAGCCTGAGTTTTGTCCAACCTCTTTAACTAAAAGCCCCAAGAGAAAGTTCCCAACTAACTTTACAACTAATGGCACTGGGGAATTAACTCGAACACACAATAGTTTTGGCAGAACTCTTGATTCCTATGAGATTGAGTGAAATTTGCATCGGTGCTCAATTTGTATTCACAACGAAATAGTCACACATGAAGAGAATTTTTGAAAATGTGAATAGTTTTACTATGCACGATAGAATGTGGCTTATTTCCAGTGCAGATCATGTTTATGAAATAAAAACATAACCCGAGTAGAGGAGAATATCAAATTGATAACAACAGAATCACATAGTCTGTTTTATATCATAATTTGTTATAGTTAACTTATCAAAATATATCTTTTCAATAACATGTTTTGTTGGGCAATCTTATTTTGTTATGTTCAAGTTTTTGGGATATATCCACAAGATAACATTTCAATTATATATTTTGTTGTATAACAAGTTTAGTCATTATTCTGCTATAGAGAATGTACAAATATGTGATGAAGAATAACACAACAGTAACAAGTTCAAAAATTTCTGACTGATTCTATTATACAGCTATTAGGCCAAAAAAATATATTTTATTATGCTGTTGATATTTTCTTCTGCTCGGGAAACCATGATGGTATTGCCACAGACATAACACTTAGAACAAATTTCTTGAAAACTCATCGCTCAGTTGCACCAGCTGGTGACGATATTGCGCGAAGCACTGACCTTCGTAATATCGTCAACAGCAGGCGCTTGTGTGAAACGTCAAACGCGAACAAAAACGATGCGCACGCCTCTGGTTGTGAAAGTAACAACTGCGGCGATTTAAAATGATCGTTAAAACCGTGGGCAATGGACATTTTGGCAGTTTCTATGGTATTGCTCTTCAAGTACATAATATTTTTTAAAAATGTTTCGAAATTAAAAACAGGCACTTTTAAAATTGGAATAATAAGTCACAATCTATTATAGTATCACGAAGTAACACAATACGGGTAAATGTATAAACACTGCATATAGATAAATATGAACGTAGAATTAGAGTGATTAGTTAGGTGATATTGAGAAATTCTAGCTTGCTGTAAGGATTTCTTCATCTTCGTAATATAAAGCATAATAAGGAAATACTGATAACGTAGTTCAACCTTTATTTTACAGTGAAAAGGACAATGTAATCCTATGCAATCATAAATCATTGAAATGCAAAAAAAAAATAACGATTTCCATGGAAACCAACATTTGAAACACCACCCTATTTGTTTCCGTCAGAAAAAAAGAAACAAAATTCTTATATATTTGAACACACGCTCCATACACGAATGTCAAACAAAATCACTTTGAATGTAAATAATTCACATCCACATTATACATCTGTCATAGTACTAACAAAGAGCTTCACTTTCAAACTATATGTCTCCCAACACCGATGATATCGGTTTGTAATCTCCCTGACATTGACTACCGTTTCTTTTTCCAAAACCGTAATCAGATGTTATTCAATGCTCCCACATGACCTACCGACCAACATTTTTGCTGAATCTTCACATATCTGTTTCTATAAAATTGTATGTCGCTTCTGTCCATTCAGCACACGCCCTCAACAAATGATGTGTTAGATAGAGATGAACAAGTCCCCATCAGAGCTGTACAATATCAGTCTCATCAATGGACTACTGATATTGCACCACCGTTTGTCACTATCACACTTTTGAATGTCTCACATGCAGTACTTCACACAATATTGTACTACGTTTTAAAATATAATCCTGATTAGCCTTCATTTGAGTCTCTAAATGGCTTTAAAGATGGTCTTATCCATCTGGATATCCATGGTGATATCCACACACCATCACAATCAACCCAGCTCCAATGCTCCTCATTGATAGTATGTCGGTGTCCTCTTTGTCATCATCACATGGCATTTACCATCCGGCCCGAACCTGGCTCGTCCGAAGGAAAGCGATTTTTCCCGGAAATAAATAAAATATACATACACACAAGATTAATGGGGAAAAAGTCAATGCAGGCAGGTGTGGCAACTTTGGGACTAAGACATAAATGGGATGTCGTCTGGCTGGCGCTTTCTCGGAGGAATTGATTTTCCAGGAAGATGTGAGGATTTGTCGCGTCGTAGTTTGAATCCGCTTCAGGTAACTTTATTCATGTGTATAACTTTGACCATTTTGCGCCCCTTTTAAAATGTTGAATTTGGAGTGCATCAGTATGACCAATTTCTGGTACCTAACAGTGTTTTTCCTAACGCTTCTAGCGTTCAAGACAAAATTGGATGCCTATTCCTATTTTTAAGTTTTTTGTTTTTTTTTTTATTTTTTTTTCAAATAATGGAGCAATATTTGCAAAAAAAAACAGTTTCCATACATAATTACAGGAAGGATCAAAGTATCTCCTGGTTTAAAATTTGTATTAGTTTGTAATTATTTTTCTTTCTACATTCGCTTAATAATAGTTTCTTTAAAACATTTTTCACTATGAAAAAAATCAGAAAATTGCTTAATCCTTCCTCTAATTATCTATTTAAACTGATTTTGTAAATATAGCTCCGTTATTTAAAAAGAAACAAAATGAATCCTAATAAGAGAAAAGGCATCCAGTTTCCCCATAACACAATTCGGCACCAACATTTCAAAATGGCGTAACTGCTTTTGCAACCAATGCCTTCTCATAAAGCTGTGGACCGTATCTCATCCCTCCCGAGCAATCCACTAGCACAAATAGAAAGATAAATTCCTCCTCTTTCGTTTAATGGATGTGAATTGCGTAAGATGAATGATATACGATGCACAGCTCTGTGAGAAGTAATTGGTTGTAAAAGCAGTTACCCCCTTTTGAAATGTTGATGCCGAATTGTGCAAAACTTGGACGCGATTAGTTGCTTCTCCTGCATCCATACTGTGATTGAATTTAGTGTGGGTTTTCCATTGGGATACATACATTTTTCTTGTGAGGAGCTCAAATTTTTCTTCTTCACGTAACCGATGATAATACTACAAAGGAAAAACATCGCCGAAGACCTAAAAGTATTCCGACGATTGTAAAAAAGGTGATAACATCGGCGTTACAAAAACTGCTTGTTTTTATTATTATTGTTATTCCTTCACATGTTAAATTCAAAAGGCCTTCAAACGGTTTCTAAGCCGTGGGTCTTTCAAAAGCCTTGGATAATTTACAATATTCGACTAGGGCAGCCCATTACTTGCGTCATAAAAATTGCCAAACGATCAATTGATAACTTCTCAAGATTCCATAGGCCTCCCTAGTAGAAAGCCAGAAAACATTTCGTAAAGAAATGCTGTACGAGGCTGTCGGAGCAATTCGTATGGAATCCGCAAAATATTTATGGAGCAGTCTTTCAAGAAATCTTGTGATTCGTTCCCTAAATAATTCGCACAGAAAAAAATATTCATGTAAAATTCAACGAAAAATCATGCACATAAAGGGTGCATATTTACATGAGATATCATGTAAAATTACGTTACGTTCGTGTAAATTTCCGCTAATAGTCGTGTAACCGGTTGGCGACCATGATGGTTTACGCAATGGTTGGCGGAAATTTACACGATGGTACTGTAATTTTACATTATATCTCATGTAAAAGTGCACTAACTCTACACAGATAAAAATAATGAGATTTACACGTCATGTAAACTTCATTTTAGTCATGTAAACTTAGTGTTATGATGGTTTACATGATATATCATGTAAATTTGTGTTATATGTCATGTAAACACACAGGGTCATGCTGAATTACATGACATATAATGGAAGTTTACATGATATTTTATGACTTTTACATGACATGTCATGTAAACTTCTGTGATATCCCACGCTCCAATCATGTGCATCATATGTCACAGAATTTTACACTCTTTTTTCGATCTGTGTAGCATTCCCTTTATGTGCATGATTTCTCACTGAATTTTAATAACATATTTTTTTCTGTGCGTGAGAACTCGTCGAGCAATTTATGGAGTAGTTGAAGAATTATAAAAATATGAAATTAAATTGATTAAAATCTTGCCGGAACAGATAGGACTAAAAATTTTCTGAAACTGAAAAATAATATGGTGGAAATAATCATATTTAACTTCTGAAAATAACATGGATCAAAATTCAAGAAGAACATTTGGAAAGTTCCTAGGGAAATAAATGAAGAAGTCTCAAATATGATTTCCAAACTGCCCATTTTCGCATAATCGACGTAAGCGCCACTAGCTTTATAGACACTTCTGAAATGAATAGTACGAAATTCAAGATTTCTTCCTCGTTGACATCTAACTCAGTGTTAGAACTTGTAATCTATTGAATTAAATTGGTAAACTATGCACAGCCATTAGATATAAGCTTGTGCATACTGACATTCTCAGTCGACTATGCGAACATGGGCAGCAATGACCCGAATTAATTTGTTAGATAGAACACAAAGAATAGAATCTTGGACCAATTTGAAGGTAGTTACGAGAAAAAATCGTTATAAAATCTCTTGAAGATTATACTAAAGTAATTTGTGTAGGGTATTATCTTTGAAAAAAAAAATCATGGAACAACATTTGGAGAAATTTTCCAGTAATGCCTGAAAGAACTGAGATATCACTGAAAACAAATGTGAATGTTTTCCTGCAAGTTATTCCGAAGGAATTGTTGGATTAATTTGTGTAAATCGCTCTTAAGAAAATATTTCCTGAGGAGTATACATGAAATAATTTGTTAAGAAAATCCTAGAGGAACTGCTAGGGAAATGCCAGAAAAAAATTAAAAAAAACTATATATTAAAAGAGATCCAAACACAGATCTGACAGTTTCAGAAATTAAGAAAGAAACGTAAGTGAAAACATTTTCCAAGATTTCTATCCCGGATCCTGAAAGATTCATCTAAAAAGTCAGTAGAAATTCCCCTAGGGTTTCGTTCAGGAGGCTCTCTGTGTATTTACTCAAGGAGTTCCTCTTGAGATTACCAAAGAGAATTTAAGCAACTCATGCTAGAATTTTTCACAGGATTTTTTCAGCAGGTGGAATTTAAAAATATGCTTCTAAATTATAAAAGATAATTACTTGGAATTTTCTCCAGCGATACCATCAGTATTTACGCAGCAATTTGCTGGTTTCGAAAGATACTCAAATCTGATAGTTTCGAAAGATACTCATGTACGAATTACTTCGTCATCTCGTTCTTATGTTTACAATAATTTATCATAACACTTTTTTAGAGATTCCAAAAAAATGCTCCTAGTTCAAAAAGGTGTTTCTGACTAGTTGACGTTTTCAAGTGGACATGGATGAATTTGGAAGTTAAAATCCATCCAGAAGTTCCGTTTCAAGGACTTTTTTTTTCAGAAATACCATCAGAGCTTTTTCTGGAACTTCTTTAGAGATATGTATCTCTTGGAATGTCTTCCAGGATGTCTCACTTTTTTCTTATTTTTCTCAACATTTTTTCAATATTACTTCATGAATTCTATCGGTATTTTTCCAAGATTCGAGAAATTCTTTCCGAGATTCCTCCTTAAGAACCTTACAGAGTTCCTGAAATCCAACCGATTCCTTCTGAAGTTTTCCACGAGAATACTGCAGAATTTCCTTCTAGAATATCTTCCAGAAGTTTTCTCAAAACATCCCATAGTCCCGACATTCCTCATGAATGATTTTACGCGATGACTTCTGGTGTGCCTCTCGGAATGTCGCAGGAGTTCTTCGCGGAATTTATCCCAGAATTTCTACAGGCTATATTCATAGGATCTCTACTAAAATTCCTCCAAGCACTTCTTCAGGAGTTTTTTACGAATTTTCTGCAGTAGTTTCTCCTGGCATTCCGAAGTTCCTTCTGTAATGTCTTTAAAACATTTCCGTGAGTTTCTCCCGGGAACTGTTGCAAATTTACTTGAGATTTCTATCGAAGTTTCTCCCGGGCATTTTCTTCTTCTTTCTCAGAGTTATCTCTCAGAGTTTTTTTTTTTCAGGATTTATCCCAGACTTTCTTCAAAAAAAAATAATCGGCTTCTTTTCCAAAGTTGCTTTTTGGAATTTTGGCATGGGCTTTTGGTATTTCGCATTGAGTTCTACACGCAATTTATTTCATAGGGATTTCCAGCATTTTTCTCGTAGTTACTTACTATGTGTCAGCCCTGAGCACCCATGGTGGTGCAGAGGGCCGAATGGAAAGATCTGCATCCTAGATGTTGTAGAGCATGGATTAAGATATGTCTTAATTTTTTTCCTGGTAGAAAATGTTTTTCGTTTTTGCAGAAACTATCAGGAGTTGATGAGTTTTGCCTTGAGCAAAGCTACTACTAGCAACCATATTTTTTTATATGTTTCGTTGATTTTTGACAGTTGGCTGGAATTGTCAGATGTATTCCATTTCAGGTGATGCTTTTTTGAAGACAGGCTGTCATTCGACCAATAGTCTTTCATCCTTTTATTATAAGAGCCAACTAAATATGTATATGGAGACGCACGGTTTCTAATACATAGTAGATTCATGCATAGACTAAATCAATTTGAGGTATTTGAGAGGCTACTATCAAACTTAGCTGTATGTCCGTGAGTAAGTCACCTGTATAGTAAAAAAAAAAGTTTGACAGAAATAAGTACGATTTATTTTCTAGTGATCAATCTGGGATAACACAAATAATGTGTTATTTCTATTTTTCTAGACAGAGCGATAAATTATCTTCAGTTTTGGCCCTTATCGATTCCTGGAAATGTAAAGAATCGAGCAGTATTCGAAATGTAGGAAATAAACACTTGAGTCAGTGCTACAGCCGGAAAAGTGAAAAACACGTTTTCTGTGTTCTTTTAGAAAATGTATGTGTCAGTTGAAAGAATGAATGAATTAGATGTATCCAAGTAATTACCATGTCGGTAACGAGTCGTCGAGTACGTAATCATCAAGTACGATCATCAAGTGCATCCTAAGTCGAGGAGTTATTGTACTGCAATCAATGTTATACTTCAAATAGGGGTATTCCATTCATGGAATCATGTTAATCAAAACTGCAATCAATTTCAATCGATTGAAACGCTCAGTTGCTCGAAATAACGAAGCACACGAATCTAATCAACGAGTACAATATTTTATAAACTATCGACTCAATGGTCCCAATCTGTTCCAATCAATGCAATTACCGGTCAGACCACCCGGAAACGACTAGCTCTACATAAATCTCGACCTGTAAATAACATAATCTCGCTCGACGACAGGACGATCCGTCCTCTGTCTAATTCATTCGAACAAGTTCATAACAAAAAAACCGTTTCCCTCGGACCCCACTCTTCCCCCCGCCCTCTCCATACGTTTCTTTCTACCCGTTGTTGTAGGTGACATATCGCCAACACCGTCCCACGGCGGCGGTGGTGGCACCAGTTCAGCTCCAGGTTATGCCACCGGTTCGAGCGTTGGAGTTACCACATGGTTCCATGCCGGTGCATCTAGTTCCATCACAGTACCAGCACCGTCAGCAATGGCATCGTCATCATTCATGACGACGACGGTGGCAGCGGCAACAGTTGCTACAATAACAACCACCGCCACGACGACGACGACCATACCGTTATCATCAAGAGGTTACCACCCCCGATATGCTCTCATTTATAAATAAAAACATCTTCTCTATATGTCAGTGTTCCTTTCGATTTCTATTTCTCTCCTCGCTGTACTTCGCCGCCAAGTGTCATAAACGGTTTGCACCTCTGCGAGCAGTGGTTTTCAACCGAAGGGTTTCGTCCACTTTGATCGGAATGTCCCAGCTTCGCGAAGAGAATGCCTTAAATACTCAAAAGTTTTCTAGAATTCGGTTTGAGCTCCTGAAGATTCTTATACATTCTAACAGAACCGTTTGAGTTCATTAGAAAAGATTACCATAAGAAGGTTAAGGTTTTTAAGATCTAAGACTCATACGCAACAAGTTTCCTTAATTTGAAACTTTCATCATCACTATCTTGACCTTGGGGTCTCTACTTAAAGTTAAAGTGCTATCAACATAATTATAGAAATTCAGTTATGAAAGTTATAGTTACAGTAGTTATATTCCATAGTTCTTACATTGTAGTGAACTACTGAAGAATGTTATGTTTTTCACGAGAACCCATTCTGTTGCAATTTTTTTAGATTTGCGGTTGAGAACCACTGCTCGACAGCCAACCATTTGGTTTCAATTGAATGTTATTGCTGTATTTGACTTGATTCCACACATTCTTATAAACGTTCGGCATTTTTCTATTTCTGTTCTGATCTTGGTTCTGATAAAGATTGTAACACGATGACAAACCAGTAATGTTACTGACAAACACGTTCATCCTTAACCGCAATCTGTCGTAGCTAAGCCACGTCTATCACGTCAATGTAGAATTCGAAAACAAATATCATTATCATTCCAAAAGGCACCCATAATAAAGCTGCATCCTACTATATGCACATCACAAAATATGTAGCAGCCATCTGACCCATCATCGTTCAAGCTCTCGCATCCACCATATCGCATTCAACACCGTGTGCTCATGGGAATCATCATGTGTTTTATGTTTTATTCAACCTTTGCAATAAATTAACACTGTCAGAGGAGATTGATAAACAGCCCGGAGGAGTCAGTTCACGGTGAAATGGAGCACCCAATACAAATACAGTGATGGTCAGTACATTTGCTACATTTATATTTCAAAAAATAATAAGATGTTCCGAAAGTATCCCCACAAAATTGCGGATTGATGTCTAACGAAATCTGTAGGACTTTCATGTAGTCAAAACATGTGATTGTTTTTCATTTAGGTCAAAACGTTTTACCACAGACAAACAGACGTATCACTTGGAACAAAATGCGATTAAAACTATCGTCACGAAAACATAATCGCCCAATGCTAATCACGCTGTAATTCGCAAACTCGCTGAATAGATGGCAGTAGTGGACAAACGTCAAACTGGAGCGAAAACGATGCGAGCGCCGTGAGTTAGGGATTTGCGAACTAAAGAATATTTGAATTATCCGTTAAAAATGAAAACTGTTTGTCTGAGGTTTTACCTTATTATCACTTACCTTATTTTCACAAATTGTTTGTTTTAAAATTTCAGCTGACTCAGTTTTAGAATGGTTCAGCTTTATTCTTTCAAAGTTGAGCATTGATGATTTTGTATGAAGTATCAAAACATTACAAATGTACTGACGATCAACACTGCCCACCTACAACAACGGTTGGTTTTCCGCAGAAGATGACTCCCCCGCTGTGAACTGAAAGCTTTAGCACAGCATGAATGGTATCTTCAGCTCCCATTGCATTGTGGTGGGGTTTCACATTACGGTCAGATGTATTCAACTGTAGCAATTTAAAAAGATACTTCACTATCTTTTTTTTTAGTTCCATCCAATATGTTATCAAGCATAAAAACTCAAAGACTCAGTAGGTCAGATGTCTTAAATTGTTTAATAATTAAAAGAATTATTCTAGAAATCACGTTATAAACTTAAGTTCTGAACAATCATTATCAAACTTTTGCTGGGCACTTTAAGGATTATCTGACCTTAAAGCCCATCCGAATCATTAAAAAATGAACAACAAAATCAATGTTTAGCTACTATTGCTCACATCCAAATAAAAATGCTTAGCGCCATAAACTTCACCTACGCAGTTTTATCCAAGCACATTACCAGTCGGTGTATCGAACAAATTAAGTTATGATTGAAGGAAAACTTTTACTTCTGGTATGGCTGACTAGCAGCCGGATCAGCTTCATTACCCTCAATAGAAACTGTAATGATTAATCAAACGCGTCTGGAGTGAAAATCGTTCGGCGAAATGTGCTGTGGAAATATTTTCCTTTGCGATGGGAGGAAAACGCAGAGTTCATGATGGTGGTACATTTGAAAGTAATTTAATATCGTTTAACATGTCCGTTGGAAATCATAAACGTCAGATGAATCCACCTAACACTCATTGCGGGATTTTTTGGAAATAATTGTTTGGGTTCAATGTGTTCTCATATTATAACATGCCAGAATTGTAGTTTCAATCAATAGTTCACAGTCGTTCATAACAAACATTAATATTCAATGTGGTCCATTTTCAATCTCACCCAGTAGAAGCTTAGATTAACTGTTCCATTTACAAATCGTCAAACGTTCGACCTTATTAAAACAATTTTTCGTCCAAAAAAATGATGCATTTTAACCGCCAGCTAACCGTATCGCTTCTAACAGCTTTCCATTCCTAAACATGTGTGAATATCCCTGCCATCTGTATCTTCCAGTTGACGATCACCACCAACAGCAACATAGCTTACATTCCGCTTCCCAGCCGGTCTTGCAAAGTCTTAACGCAACGACGACCACAACCAGTTCAACGCGGTCCGGCGGCGGCAACAATGGAAAACATTTGGCCGTACCTGGAAAAGCGCCCGGTAAAAACAATCCCACTTATTTACAAGCACGCACACAAACACACACACCCGGGCAGACACACGCAGATCCCAACTACACTCTCCCAACAATGCGCAACAGAGAAATACAAAACTCAATTTGGTTTTTTCCGTACCCTGAATGTCGTTCTCGTTGTAACGTTGCACTTGCGAGTTTTTGTGTAGAGATTCCAATTGAAGCAACAATCTGGCGTAAAAAAAAAGTTCTTCAAGTGTCACTCGATTATCGAGCGACAAAACAATAACCGGAACATTCCCGCCAACAACAGTTCGCAACTGTTTGCACGATAATTGAATTCGAATAATGTGTAGTTTGAATTGTTCAATGGAATTGCAAAAAAAAAAAAAAAACGTTTCGGAATCCGGAGAGGTTGTAAACTTATTCGCTAATCCAATAACCCATTTCCCCCAGCGTACTTGAATAAGCCTTCAACTGAGTCATGTATGTAGGAATACTTGTCCACCATAAAACCATAAAACTTATCATCCCTTTACAATGGGCATGTCATTCAGCGCGATTTGTATTGGGAACGAGGAGAACAGTTACACCCATCTATTAAATAGTATCTAATAAAAAGACGGCAAGCCTATCAGTGACCGTTTGGTTCAAGTGTAAAACAATAAACTTCATCGACTTGAGCCTATGAGATTTACAGCTACTACATCCAGAGGTGGGAAATAACTTGACCTCGTAGTGGCCATAATCGCCTTAGGTTGGGACTTTTTTTTAATAATTTTGTGTCAATGACATATACTGCTGTGATGAGCCCCCTGGTCTTACATGTAGACCAGTACCGATAAGATAATTCGAGTTTTGGATATATATATATATATGACCAGAAACCACGTTTCCCTAGACGGGAATCATGCCTCTCTTTATGCAAAGGCCAATACCCTCGAGACAAATCAACTCTGTTACAGAACGTGATGATTAATGATACTCCAACTGATCTAAGCAGTGTGGGCTCAATCTTTGGCGAATACCTGTATAAACTCATCGAGGTTTTCTTCAAAAATCGATGCAGAGTACCTAATAAGATCATAGGAAACTTTTAGGATTAGAGTTCAGCCCAAGTAACAATATTAATTCAATTTGGTTTTATTTGTTTTTATGAAAGTTTTATCGGAACATTGCATATTCTAGTTGATCTTATCGGAGTTTCAGCTGAGCACAACTATTCTTCGTCAATATGTGGTTTTAAAAACACCTCAAAGAATACTTGAGGTTCAGTTCATAAAACCATAAACACAACAAGAACTGTTGAACTTATTTTCAGTTTTATAAGGTTCTTGTAGTTATCTTCAATCATCCGTTCTTGATCAAGAGTAACTGTTCTCGCATAATAACAGTTTGATACATGAAAAATACAAGAAAAAACTCAAGCATCAGATTTTGATTCTCATCGTTCCATTATTGCTGCCAATCAAGAACACCTACCCTCCGGTTGCAGCATCCCCCGGTTGCAGCATCCGAAATGAGGTGGTTATGGTCATTCAGGACGTCGATTCCCGTGCAATCCGGGTTCCAATCATCGATCTTCAAAATCAACAACTACTTACCTGTTGGAAATGCTGACCGGAGGAATGAGCCACTGCACCGCATCAAGGCCGGTTATCGAAAAAGGTCTGCTTGGTTGGCAACGGTACCAGGCTGATGATTAAATTCATCGGACGAGATTCACAAAATCCACCGCGGTGCGATAATTTATTGTTTGTTTACAATTTGGCGTACATGATTTATGACGTTCTCGGCGGAGTTTGCATAAACCCACATCAAGAACGTTATAAACCTGAGTATTCTTGAGTAATACTTCTTACCCTTGCTTAAGATGAAATAAATTTAAGACGTTCTTGATGGAGGCCAATCAGGCTGCATTGAGAACGTTATAAATCCTAGTATTCTTGAGTTATGCTTTCAGCTCTGGCATGAGTTGAAAGAAATTTAAGACGATTTTATGGTGATGCTGATTAAAACCATCGATGATGGACCGACCGCCGGCCTAGATTTCAATGGAAGCCATGTTGAGAAAACTCATGAGCAATGTTCGCATGACCAAGAATAATATTTTTAAATATTTTATTTGTGCATTATAATGGAAGCGCGTTGCAATTTTTGGAAGTATCTTGCAACATATATACGATGAATTTTGCTTGGCATTTGGCATCCTTGTTACACCACGAAAATATTTCCAATTTGTGTAATAAATTAATCTCGTTTACACTAATGTGTCATTTTCATTGTGATTTTAATTTCAATTTAATTCACCGTGTCGACATAAAAGCTGCATCAGCAACAACACCGACAAATTTATTATCGTTTTATCGTGCACTTGAAGAATTCTACAAGGAGAGAGCAATTCGCCTTAAGGACAACTTGGGAAGTACAACAAGTTTTAAGAGAAATTTAAAAACAACTCTCCAAGAGCATCTTAGGATGGGCCTCTTTGGTCTTATGGCGGGTTTATGGTTGAGTTGATGTCGTTTTGCAGAGCAATTTGGTTTATGCATGGTTTTGAAGAACAGGTGTTGAAGAATACTTCAAAAGCATTATAAAATTAGTTTTGTTACTTGGGAGAGCTCCATTCGGTTCATTTGCAAAATCTAAGTCGGGTTTGTCAATTTATTGTTAGGGCCTGTCCATAAACTACGTAGACTGTGAGGGGGGAGGGGGGCTTCTGGCCGAAGTCTTCGCTCCATTCAAATTTTCATTTTTTTTTTTTGTATGAACAAAAGTCTATGGAAGGGGAGGGGAGAGGTCTGGGATGGCCAAAAATGAGTACGTACTTAATGGACAGCGCCTTATTATCCTTGATGAACGAATTCTTGCTGGATTGCAGAGGATCTCCTCAAAGGATTCCTGACGAAGCAATTGTCACTCGATATTCATGTCGTAAACTTTCGGCGGGTTGATGTAGACATCCTTGATTCGTTCCTGGGTTAGTTTATATTGTATTTTTATTGTGGCTTTCAACCATAGGATCAATTGTTGCCATGTGCCTGAAAAGCGCTTGCGACAATTTCACAAACGATCCTGTAAGAGATCTGATCTGAAGTCATATAAAGTTCTTCCATTGTGGATTCTGAGCTTGATTTAATCTCCACAAGTCTCTGTAGGAGTTCACTACATAGATTACAAGCGATCCACCGTACATTTCACCAGAAATCTGCAAAGGTTTCAGCAGGTTCAACCATCGCAATAGACATGTGTCCGGAATTGCATAGAATTTCGTCACAAAGGTCCGCCATCGATCCTAGAAAGGTCGACCCAAGATGCTATTTTTTTGTGTCGTAGACAAATGTTTCAAAAATATCATCAGAAATCTGAAACAGAATAACTCAATATTTATTAAGCAAAGCAATTAAATTCCTCTAGTAACTTTGCAATGCAAAACTTTTCCAAGACTGTGGCGTTATGAGGCCTCGTTGTTTCCGATTCAGACTTCTCCGGCTTTCCATAAGTAGATTGTTAGAATACAAAATGTGCTTCAATCGCGTGCTTTGAAGAATATGCTAACTAATGACTTGCTTGCGAGATTTCTTTGGGACCTTCTTCTGAGAATCCTTCAGGAATAACTTTTAAGATTCCCCTACAAATTAAACAAAACATGTTCCATCTGGATTGTTTCTTGGGATTTCTCTAGTAACTCTTTCCAGCAATGCCTTAGGGGATGTCTTCAGGAATTTCTTATTCCTCTATGAATTCCGTCCGAAATTCCCTCCAGAAATAAATTTCAATTGTTCTACAGGATTTTCTTTGATTATCTCCGGAATAGTTGGGATTCCTGGAAGAATATCTTCCTTGTTTTCTCCAGAAATTGATTCCAGAAGCACTTTCATAAGCTCTTTACGGATTTCATTCACTTGCGTGCACAGCGCGTTCTCTTTCTCAAACGCAAGAAAGAGCGAGATAAAAGAGGTGGCAAAAAGCCCCCTCTGTCATCTGTTTCTTTATCGTGTTTGTTTACGAGAGTGAGTGAGAAAAAGCTGCGCACGCTAGAGATTTCATTCTGGGTTTCCTGTAAAAATTTCCTTCAGAGTTTTATACTGAGATCTTATCAGGAATTTTCACCAGGATTTCTTCCAAGATTACTCCAGAACTTACAAAAACTTCCTCGCAAGATTAACTCAGGTATTCAGATTCCTCCAGAAATTCCATCCTGGGCTTGCTGGTGAGATTGCTTTAAGAATTTTTTCTGAGGATCTTTTTGGAATATCTTCTATGATTTCTCCACGAAATCTTTCTGAGATTCCTCTAGGAATATCTTTTTGGAGTTTCTTCTGAGATTCAAAAACACGTTCCATCTGGGATTCCTCTATAGGGAATCTCTCCGAGATTTCTCTAGTAGCTCCCTCCAGAGATACCTTCGTGGATGCCTCCAGGAATTCCTCACTCCTCTATGAATTCCTTCCGAAATTCTCTAGAAATTTATTCCATTATTTCTGCAGGAATTCCTTCTTTGATTCTTTCAGGAATACTTTCATGCAGAAATTTGTTCCTTGTTTCCTCCAGATTTTTTTTCCTGTGAAAGGGCTGGTTTTTAAAAAATCTCTTTCTGGGTTTCCTGTAGGAGTTTCCTCCAGGGTTTTCTTCTGAGATCTTACCAGCAATTTTCTCCAGGATTTCTTTCGAGATTACTCCAGTCATTTCTTCAGGAATTCCTTCAAGGATTTATTAATGTATTCATTTCAAAGGTCCACCAGATAATCCATCCGGGGCTTGGTGGTGAGTTTTCTTTTGGAACTTCTTTTGAGAAACCTTTAGGAATTTCCTCTGAGATTCCCCCAGAATATTTTTCTGGGATTCCTCCAGAAACATCTTCCGGGAGTTTCCTCTGATAGTCCAAAATATGTTCCATCTGGCATTCCTCTAGGGGTTCTCTCCGAGAAATCTCTAGTAACTCCTTCCAGAGATACCTTCTGGGATGTCTCTAAGAATTCCTTATTCCTCTATAGATTACTTCCGAAATTCTCTAGAAGTTTATTTCAAGATTTCTACATGAATTCCTTCTTGGGTTCTCCCAAGAATACTTGGGATTTCTACAGGAATGTCTACCTTGTTATCTCCAGAAATTTATTCCAAGAGTGTTTAATAAGTTTCCAAAAATTTATTTATGGTATCCTGTAGGAGTTTCCTCCACGATTTTCTTGTGAGAACCGACCAGGAATTTCCACCAAGGTTTCTTCCGAGATTATTCCAGATGTAAATTCAAGAATTCCTTCCAGTATTCTTTCAGATATTGCTTCCGGGCTGAGGTTCGTCCAGTAGTTTCGTCTGGAATCCTTCCAGGATCTCCTCCTACGATTCATTATGGAGTTGTTTCTGAAATTCCCGCAGATCCAGCTGGAATTTCTATAGAAGATCTCTCTGGAATACTCTCAGACGATCCAAATCTCGCAAGAGTTCCTTATGATACTTCTACAGGAACACCTTGAGGAATCTTTCCAACCAGTCTCCAACAGTTTCTCAAGGAATTCCTGCAGCAGTTTTGTAAGGAATTCTTTTAGAATCCCTTCTGAAATTCCTTTAAAAGTTTTATTTTACATTTTAGCGGAATTGCTTCTGGGAAGGCCAGAAAAAAAATTCTAAAAGTACCTGAATTAGTCTCAGAAAAAAACCCAAAAGAATTTTTGAAGAAATCCCCTGAGAAGTTTTTTAAGAAACCCCCCCCCCCGGGGTCTCCAGTTAGCCTAATGGTTAGGGCTTCGATTCCCGTTCCGGTCGGGAAATTTTTCTCGATTCCCTGGGCATAGTGTATCATTTTCCTTGCCTCACAATATACAAATTCATGCAATGGCAGGCAAAGAAAGCCCTTCAATTAATAACTGTGGAAGTGCTCAAAGAACACTAAGTTGAAGGGAGGCAGGCCAAGTCCCAGTGGGTACGTAGAGCCATAAATAAGAAGAAGAAGAACCTGGAGGAGTCCAAGATAAAACCTCTTCAGGAGCAATTCTGAATGAATCCTGAATAAACCTCTGCTAGAATCACAGTAGGAGCTTCTAGAGATGAAGTTTAGAATTAGCTTCAACTTAAAATACACATAGCTTAAAACTATCCAGCTATAACAACTCCGGGAATACTCTGTAATGTAATCCCAGGAGGGATTCCATTGAAAAATCCATAAATAATATTAAAAATATTATAAATATTATAAATAATTCTGGAGAAACGCTAGAAGGAAATCCTGGAGAAATCTTGGGTGGAATTCATGGAAGAATAACTCCTGGAGGAATCTCTGAAGAAATTACTGGAGAAATTCGGGAAGGAATCTCTGCAGGGATGTCAGAAGGAACTCCTGGAGAAATAACGAAATTAAAAGCATTAGGAGGAATCCTGTTTCAAATTCTCAGAAAAAAACCTCAGGATGAATTCAATAAGGAACTTCTGAAGTAGTCTTAACCAAACCCCTCGAAGAATGAGCTCTCCGAGAAACCCAGAAGGAACTCCTGGAGAATCACATCCCAGAAAGAATTTCCTAGGGGAATCTCAGAAGGTTTTTTTGAAAAAAAAATCCGGAAGATTCCCAGAAGAAAGTCCTGGAGGAATTCCACCAGCAAATTCTAATATAATACACTTCTGAACTCGTGCAAACCCACAACTTGAATTCAATCATGCCACCTGTTGAGAATCAACGAAATGTTTCCCTATGAAGGCACTGCATGCCGCGATTACTAAGATAAGCTTCTTGTGGGATTCCCAGGGAGTTGATGAGATTCTTCTGGGTTTTTTTTTCCTTCTGAAGTTCCTTATGGGCTTTTTCCAGGAGTTTACCCTGAGATTCCTAAAGAGGTTCTGTTGGGGATTCCTTAAAGAGCTCTTGATGGTCAACTTCCAGGAAGTACTCCCAAGCTTGTTCCAGAGAATTATTCTGGGATTTTTTAAGAAACTCCTTCCTAAATTCCGCCAAATCCCTTCCGAAATTTCTGTAGAAGTTGATTCCGAGATTCCTCCAGGAATTTCTTCTAGGATTACCCCAGTAATTTTTCCTGAGAATACTCCGGGAATTTCTTTCGTAGATTTTTTACAAATTTATTTTAGGATAACTCTAGGATTTTATTCTCAGAGCGCTCCATCTAAGACCGTTTCCGGGGTTCCTTAAGAAGTTTCCTCTGGAATTCTTTCTGAGATTCTTAAAAGATTCCTCCAGAAACTCCTTTCGGGATTTATTCAGAAATTTCTTATGGGATTTCAAGGGGTTTTAACCAGGATTCCTCCAGGAGTTCTCTCGAGAATTCCTTCCAAGATTCTTTCCAAAATTCCATTTGCGAGATGCGAGATACCTCTCGGAGTTTTTGCTGGGATTTCTTCAGGAATTGTTTCTAAGATCCTTCCAGGAATCCTACAAGAACTTCTTTCAGTATTCTTCCAACTACTCCGGCATACTTCCAGGAGCTCCTTTCGGGATTCTGTCAATTACAACTTCTGGAACTGCTCTGAAAATTCCGGGAATTTCCTCTGGGATTCTATCAATAATTGCTTCCGGGATTTCTTCACGAACTCCTTTGTGGATTCCTTCGGAAACTTCTTCCCGGATTCCTGTGGGAGTTCTTGTCGGGATTCTTCCGGGAAATTATTAGGGAGTTATTTCAGAAACTGCTTCCAAGAATTATTCAGGAGCTCTTTCAAGGATTATTCTAGGAAATCTTTTTGGTTTCCTCCAAGAGTTCCGTATGGAACTTCTGCAGATCCTGCTGAAATTACATATCTCAGAAATTCATTCTGGAATTCTTTCAGATGTTTCACGCTACATAATGGCCCAGTGATGGAAAACAGTGAGAAATGCAGCTGAGTAGACACAAACGCAATGCTATCCTACTCGTGAACAACAGAAGCCAGAATATATTCGCACTTCCTTCACTCGCGAGCTAACGAAGCTGGTCGCACTCGTGATTGATTCGCGAAGCAGCTCTGAACATTTTACAATTTTGTGAAAAAACGAATTTACACGGCCGACAGATTAACTTTTCAGGAACAATAAAGCACAGAATACTACTATTTGATGGATAACTGCTTGTTTTGCTATTAAAATCGCACTAAAATGCAATGGGGCACGTTCGGTGTAGTACTAGATTTGTAGTAATGAGCTGAATTTTTGTATGGTGAGAAGGTCAATTCTCCGTTTCTGCAAAGAAATGGTGAAAAAAGCTTAGGTATTATGATTCCTTGCCTAATTTGATGCTGTTTGAGCAAAACTTTGGATAACTATGTTGTTTATGTTGCAAGAAATTGAGAAAACAACAACACTGTTGCCCAAAGTTTTGCTCAAACAGCATCAAATTAGGCAAGGAATCATAATACCCACGCTTTTTGCACCATTTCATTGCAGAATCGGAGAATTGACCTTCTCACCATACTAAAATTCAGCTCATTACTACAAATCTAGTACTTCACCTATCTGTCCTATTCCCGCATCTCCACTTGTTCTTCGCTAATAAAAATTCATGAGTGTTTTTGTTTTTGTTTTGCTTCATACTCGTGAAGCAAGCGGGTGCGAATAAACTCACACACGGCTTACTCTCGGCACCGTGTGTAAACCGTTTGTTGCTTTTACACTCGCGAGTTGATTCACGATGAGAGTGTTTCCATCTCTGCATAATATTACTTAAAAAAAAGCAGGTGCTCAGACTCACCAATTTTCTATCATCTGTATTCAAGGCCAAACTGCATCAGCATCTTTTATATATGTACTCTAGCTTCAATGGGGCACGTTTGGTGTAGTACTAGATTTGTAGTAATGAGCTGAATTTTAGTATGGTGAGAAGGTCAATTCTCCGTTTCTGCAATGAAATGGTGCAAAAAGCGTGGGTATTATGGTTCCTTGCCTAATTTGATGCTGTTTGAGCAAAACTTTGGGTAGCTGTGTTGTTTATGTTGCAAGAAATGGAGAAAACAATAACACTGCTGCCCAAACTTTTGCTCAAACAGCATCAAATTAGGCAAGGAACCATAATACCCACGCTTTTTGCACCATTTTATTGCATAAACGGAGAATTAACCTTCTCACCATACTAAAATTCAGCTCATTACTACAAATCTAGTACTTCGCCGATCTGTCCTATTTCTTTGACTCCTTCAAGTAACGAGCTGTTTTCCTCAAAGATTGTCATGCAATGAATACATATCCGATTGTAATTATTATGAAAATGTGATCTAAAGTATAGGGGATTGTGATACATTCTTAAATTTTCAAATCATCATCTAAAATTTGAAACATTTGAATGCAAGCTGATAGGAAGCCATTGTATGATATAGGGTAACCAATATAATTTGGACCCCCATATATTTTGGACCCCCTGGGTCGTATTATCACAACTTACACCGATTTAATGATGAGATGACGGACATTTTTAGAATCATTCGCTAAATAAGATTGCTCTGCACGGGCAGCAATCATTTCCTAACTGGAAATATCCTTATTTACCCTGAAATTATTTTTTACCAATCTCGTCATCCGCGCGAGTGTCGCCTCATGTTTACAAAAAGAGATTGCGGTGCTGAGGAAACTTGCAGATGTAAACAAAAACGTTTATCATTCTAGCGCATTAAATTCGCAAAGTTCGTCTAATCAGCCTTTGTCAATCAAGTAAATGGGATGTGATCCAGCATATTCAAGCGGCAAATTCTTCCAAAATAGTTTCAAACGAGTTTAAACACTGGGTGTCCAAAATATATACTGAACAGGGTCCAAAATATATTGGGGTGTCCAAAACAGTGAAAACTGATGCTTCAAAAATCAGTTATTTTCATCAAATTTTCAGTCAGAAATGACCTTGTGGGTATTTTTAACGGTCAATGGAGGCTTTTACAAACATACCAACATCATCATTACGTGTAAATACCGTCTGAATATGTTTGATTTTCACTTAAATTCAAACTAATGTCCTCTAGGGGTCCAAAATTCAACCGTTACCCTAATTAATTACAAACAAAGCATCGTCCATCGGGGATCTAAGGACTGTTCAATTTATAAAACGGACAACTTTACAAGGCTATAAAAAGAAGACGCGTAGTTCAAATTTAACCACCCTTGCTTCGTTATTCAGTACATCATCTGTCATTATAGTGATCATTTTTGAATCGAATAAAAATAGTTTTATTTTATACAAAATCGGCCATTTGTAAAATAAGGTGAATTTTTCGATTGCTGAAAATAGAAAACCTGTATAAAATTACTGTTCACACATGGTATATCGTTTCAAATACCTGAAAAGTATGTGCCATGCTGCAGCAGCATGAGTAATAAACATTCTGGCAAAATTTAAACTCAATCGGAAAATTAAGTGTTGAGATATTAATGTCTCAAGTAAGATTCGATTTTTTCAATAAAATTCAATGGTAAAGCAAAAAGGGCATGAATATATTAAATAATCAATTTTTTTATGCATCCAGTCGAAAGTGGGAATAATGTGGTTTTAAATGCAGAAAACTGCTTCTTAATAGCATTGCTGGTTTGGTTATTGTGCGCTATTGCAGACACAGTAATCAAAACGGTTTCGTTCTTTGAAGGTTCTTACAAATAACAATGCAACCCAATGCAAATTTTGCATAACAATAATGTTGGAAATGGAAATTTTGCATCCGATTATTATCAAATAAGGTGTATAATAACATAGGACCAACTTTGCTGAAAAAAAAATAATAACAAGATTCGCTAGAGTCGAAAATCTGCATCAATGGACCAAAAAGTATGAAATTTTTTAATATGGCCATCTTTATGGATTAAATTTATGATGAAAAATGCAATTATAAGTAAATTTTTCTTCTGTATCATTCAGAGAGCAATATTCTACTACTCTGGTCGAATTTTTAGCCCAATCCGTGATGTTATTGCAGCACAGGACTTAAATGAACATTTTTTCATAATTTCTATGAAAATAGGGCAACTTACTATATCAAGCCGGAGACTGCTTGGTGCATCATTACTGACCAACTATTAAGCTTTACCTTTAGTAGAATAGTATAAGATTCCAATACATTGAAAACTTCATGAAAATGTGCATATTAAGTATGTGGAAAGTTATGGTGAATTTTGAGAAATGGGTTTTTATTGATGTTTTACGAAAACCGCTTCAGTTACACAATAAAGAACATTTTACTTAATGTTATATTTTTCCAACATTTGAGATTAGTTATAGATAGTTATGCAAAAAAACTGATAATAATTTTATTGAAAAATAAAAAAAATATCGCACAAGCAAGTTGTCCGTTTTATAAATTGAACAGTCCTTACCAGTTCTATTTTGATAAAATTTCAATTGCACATAGGTAACGTCATTCAAATTCAACACCTTTTTTCCATCATCAAAACCCCATTTCATCCCATTGCCGGTCGTTACCTTAACATCCAAACACACGTGCATCGGAAAGTTGCAAATCAAAAATTCCATCAATCCCATACTTCTTCCTGATTGAACATAACGTACATCCGTGTGTAGACGTAGCAATCCTATTCGTAGGAATCTACCAATGCTCGCATAAATCTTCTCTATACAATGTGAATCGCTCGAAAATGGACCCGATAGTTGTGTATGCATATCTTTATAGCAATAGGGCACCCAGTAATTACGAATGGTGTAATGGAAAGATTTACTCAAGTTATAACTCAGAGAAAACGTTAGGATTTGCCTACAGTGAAACCAAATGAAAATAACCATTCGTGATTAGTGGATAACCCCCAACCTTTAACTTTTGCTTTTACATCTCATATGCCTTTCTAGACGTGCCGTGAATACGCTCCTTTTCAGTAGATACATGCTATGTATAGTGTATTGTATTCTATAGTTAGTTACGAGAATCATCCTATCAATCATCCTGTACACACGCACCATCCCTAGCTTTAGGTAATTAATTTTTAAATGGATTCAATACAGCATGCAAGTAATCCCGGCGACGGAAATCACCAGGCAAAGAGAATATCCAGAGCCCATACGAATTTTAATTACGGGATTTAGTCATTCGGAAATCGTTAGGTACATACACATATGTACATTGATTTGATGGACAAGTTGCCAGGGGGCGCTCCATGTCTGTGAAAGCTTCCAACAGCTAATCGAATCACGTTCGAGCATTCATGCAACAGATTAGGGCTGGCTTGTGCCCTTCACTTCAGTGAATCCATATAAGATTCAGGATTGTCTTCCAGCTACATAGGCTGGCTTTTAACTCTATCCAACATGCAACTCCAATGAAAGGGCATTCAATGGATAGTTTTCATCGGTTGATTGGGAACTATTGTCCGCTTGTCCTTGTCCTTGAATACACTTACAACTCTATGTATAATTCTGCTTGTATGCGTTCAGATCAATCAAAACCAACGCAATAATCAAACGTTACCATGCAATACTAACATACTGTTCGTCGCAAAAGAACATTTGTTTCCAGGACATTCCAGGACAGCTATGTGGATTGTGTCATGTTGATTTCATGTATTGAATTCTTCACATTATACAAAAAACGCTTTGCATGTTTAAACCATCATTTTCCTTTCCTCCTCTAGGTATTCTTGCGCATTTACACACAAACCTCAGGGATTTCCCAGCACACACCTAAGTAGAACAATAGCTATGTAGTCCTAGCCTGGTTTCCCCCACTAATTCACTGCTTCCCCTCGGAATACAGAACGTTCGAACAACACTCCCGTTGTCGAATGCTTGGGCCAAGCCCACCCAAAACCCTACCATCAACCCAACCAACTAACAGTACCTATCGCCTAATTGCAGGGGAAAATCTTATTCAAAGCCCCAGTAGCATCTCGATGGCCCGCAACACCAGCTCCGGCGAGCTGCAGAACGGTGAACACAAGTCCAACACGAACTTCATGCGGAAGATTCCACCGGGCGCCGAAGCCAGCAACATCCTGGTCGGCGAGGTGGACTTCCTGGACAAGACGCTCGCTGCATTCCTGCGGTTGAACAACGCATCCGTGATGGGTGATCTGACTGAAGTCCCCGTGCCAACTAGGTATGGATCATGCGAAAGTATTCTCTGTCGTCAACTTCTAACTATTCCCGCTATTTCCCCCCACCCAGATTTATCTTCATTCTGCTGGGTCCCCCGGGTAGCCACGGTAGCTTCCACGAGATCGGCCGTGCCATGGCCACCCTCATGTCGGACGAGATCTTCCACGAAGTGGCGTATCGTGCCAAAAAGCGCGAACACCTTCTGGCCGGTGTGGACGAGTTCCTAGACGCCGTCACCGTATTACCGCCGGGCGAGTGGGATCCCTCGATTCGGATAGAACCGCCGGCTGCCATTCCATCGCAGGAGGTCCGCAAACGACCCCCGGAAAAGAATCCGAAAGAGGAAATCGACGAAGAGGAGGAAGAACAACGCCAACGCGAGGAATCCGGTTTGTCGCGAACGGGTCGTCTGTTTGGAGGGCTGATCAACGATTTGAAGCGGAAGAAGCCGTTCTATCTGTCCGACTTCCGGGATGGATTGTCGCTGCAGTGCGTGGCCTCGTGGATCTTCCTGTACTTTGCCTGTCTTTCGCCAATCATTACGTTCGGAGGGCTGCTGGGTTCGGCCACAGGGAACAATATTGCCGCAATGGAATCGTTGGTTTCCGGATTTGTGTGCGGTATCGGGTACGGATTCTTCTCCGGACAACCGTTGACCATTCTGGGTTCTACCGGGCCGGTGCTGGTGTTCGAAACGATCGTATACGATTTTTGTATGCGAGTCGGATGGGATTATTTGACGTTCAGGTAAGTGGTTTCAGAGCACTTGTATTCTGATGTAAAGTTATTTTTTAAAGTGATTTTAAACTGAGTACAAAAATACAATACAAAAATTGCATAAGTTCACACAAAAAGTGTCTCATAGGGGAGAAGGGGGTTGAAATCGGTCATTTTTTGCTTAACTTCTAGGGGTAATTCTAGAAATTCAACTTGAAATTCGCCCAGAGTTGCTTTAATGTATTCTTCAAAGGATTTCAACAGGAATTTCCTCTGGGTTTCTCTCGGAAAAACTTCCAAGGATTTCTCCAAAAAATCCCCCAGAGAATCTTCCAAATATTCCTCCAAGTATTCCTTCAAGAATTTCTCCACGAAATCTTCGAAGTAATTTATCAGAAATTCATTCAAGGATTTCTCTAGAAATCCTTCCAAGTAATTCTCAAATAATTTCTCCAGAGATTCCTCCAGGAATTTCCCAGGGATTCCTCCAGGAACTTCTCCAGGGGTTCTTTCAGGAATTCCTTTAGGGATTCGTCTAGAAATTCCTCACGAGATTCATCCAAAAATTTCTTCCAGCAATCCCTCCAGCAATTCCTCCAGGAATTCCACCAGTAATTGCTCCAAAGATTCCATGGAAAAACATGGATAAATTCCTGGAGGTATTCCAGGAATTTATCCATGTTTTTTCCTAAAATTCCTCCTGGGAATCTTCGAAATCATGAACCAGAAATTCATCCAAGGATTTCCCCAGGAATTCTTCCCAGGAATTCTTAAATAATTCCTCCAGGGATTCCACAGAAAATTCTCTAGGAATTTCTCAAGAGATTCCACCAGGAATCCTCCAGAAATTCCTCCAGGAATTCCCCCAGGAATTTCTACTTTGTTTCTTCTATGAATTCCGACAGGGATTCCTCCAGAAATGTTTTTTTCCAGTGATTCCTCCAGGAATTTACCCAGGGGTTTTTCCAAGAATTCGAAGTCATTTACCCGAAATCCATCCAAGAATTTCTTCAGGAATTCTTCCAAGGAATTCTCAATTGATTCCTCCAGGGATTCCTCGAGAAATTCCTCCAGAGATAACTCCAAGAATTTGTCAAGGGATTCCACCAGGAACTTCTCGAGGAATTCCTCCAAAAATTCCTACAGGAATTCCTCTAGATATTCTTCACGGAATTTCTCCAAAAATTCCTCCATGAATTGCTCCATTGTATCCTCTAGGAATTTATTCAGTATTTCCTCCTGGAATTCGTCCTGGGATTTCTCCAGGAGTTTCACCAGGGATACCTCCAAGGGCTATTCCAGGGGTTCATGTAAGAGTTCCACCAGGGATTTCTCCACTCATTCCTTCAAGTATTTCATCAGAAATCCTTTCAGGGATTTCTCCTGGAATCCCTCTAGAGATTCCTTCAAGGACTTCTCCAGAAAATCTTCCAGAGATTTCTCCAGGAATTCCTTCAGGGAATCCCCCAGAAATTCCTCCATTGACTTCTCTAGGAATTCCTCCAAAATGCTTCCAGAGATTCCTCCAGAGATTCATGCAATAATTCCTCCAGGGATTCCACCAGAACTTCCACCAGTGATCCCAGGGAATTTCCAGAAATCCCTGAAGGGATTTTTCCAGCAATTCCACCAGGTATTTCTCCAGAAATTCCTCCATGGTTTCGTACAGGAATTTATCCAAAAATTCCTCAGAAGATTCCTCCAGGGATTCCTCCAAAGATTACTCCATTGTTTTCTTCAGAAATTCTCCAGGAATTCCTCCAGAATTTTTTCCAGGAACTTATCCAGGGTTTCCTCCAAGAATTCGTCCGGGGAATCCGGGGAAATTTCACCAGGGACTCCTCTAAGGGTTATTTCAGGTATTCCCTTAGGAATTCGTCCAGAGTTGCCTTCATGTACTTCTCCAGGAATTCGTCCGGAGATTTCTCCAGGACTTTCACCAGGGATTCCTATAAGGTTTTTTCCAAAAATTTCTTAAGGAATTCGCCCAGATTTGCCTTAATATATTACTCCAATGATTCCTCCAGGAATTCCTGCTGGGTTTCTCTCGAAAAAACGATAAAAAAAAAAGATTCCTCCATAAAATCCTCCAGAGAATATTCCAAGGAATCCTTCATAAATTTCTTCCATTATTCCTCGAATTAACTTCCAAAATAATTAACCAGAAAACCCAGGAGTCCTCCAGGAATTATTTCAGGGACTCTTCCAACAAATCCTCCTAGGTTTCCTTCAGGAATTTCTTCATCGATTCATTCAGGAATTCCTCCAGCGGCTTTTCCGGGTATTCCTCCAGGAATTTCTTCATGGATTTCTTCGAGAATTATTTTGAGATTCTTGTAGCAATAGCTCTGGGATTTCTAAAGATATTCCTCTGAGATTTTAAAAGAAACTCCTCTAATAAAAGTGCCTGGAAGAAACCCAACCAGAATTTTCTCAGGATTTCTTGAAATTTTTTTTGAAGCAATTTGGGAGCAATCCTCAAAAATCATCTGTAGAAAATCTGGGATAATTCTGTAGAAAATTCTGCAACTCTGCAGAATCCTTGGGGAGTTTTTAGAAAAAAAATCCAGAGGATATCCCTTAACCCTCGAGCGATCGCGCTGTTGTATTTTGTACAACACGTTGAAAAATCTCGCTTTTTGTACTCAGCATTAGCGTGGTGCTGACGGTGGTGGCCAACCGCGCGAGTTACGGAAGGGTAAAACGTATAAGGACAAATGCGAGGGATCCTATGGAGTTCGCTGAAGAAGGCATAGAGAAAACTTTGGGAGAATTCTTGGGAAAAAAAAAACATCGGAAGATTTTCTTGTTAATTCTAGACAGAATTACAAAATCACCCTTTAAATAATTGCTGGAAGAATCCTTAGACGAATTCCTGCAGAAGTCGTTTCAAGATTAAAAGCTCAACAAATCTTAGACCAATCCTTGGAAGAATTCCTGGAGATATTTTTCATAAGAATATCTGCAAAAACTTCAGGTAGAATATCCTCAAAACTTCTTCGAAATGTTTGTAGAGCAGTTCTTAAAAAAATCATGGAAATCTGGAGAAATCCTTGAAAGAATTACTGAAAGAATCCTTGAGAGAAATCTGCAGAAATTTTTAGAATAATACTTGGAGAGATCGAAGTATTTCTTCGGGGATTTTTCACCACCGTCTCAAAATCTTAATGTGAGTTCCTGGAAAAGTTTTTGAAAGAACTCCTTGGGGAGTTACTAGAAAAATTCCTGGAGATATCCGTGGAAGCGTTTCTGGATAAATTCTAGGAATTCTAAGGAGTTCTTTGAAGAATGCCAAGGGAAAACCTTAGAAGAATTCTTGGAAAAGTCCTTTGGAAAATTTTCTTGATGATTTCTGGACAGAATCAAAGCTCCCTTTAAAGAACTGCTAGAAGAATCGTTACAAGAGTTCCTGCAGGAGTCGTTTGAAGAATTCTTAAATGAATCTTAAATATATTTGTAACGAACGCGAATCAATCAATTTGCATTTCAAACTCAAGTTGTCATTTTCCTTAAGTTATACAGCGCACCGCATGGCATATTGTTAGTTGCAATATGCGCATAGTTGATAATTCTCTGCTACCCAAGACAATTACGTCATAAACTAATCTTCTACGAAGGACCAAGAAAGAGACCCATAAATTGTAATGAAAATAGTGACGCACCGATAGTGGCGGCGATAACAAAGTAGAGATAATAAGAAAGGGACCCAAAAGATAATGAGTCAAATCAGGTAGAATGTATTGTACATTCATTCATATATATAAGGCTTAGCATTAGTAATAAAGTTAGTTCTAGACCACAGTTCTACAGTGTATGTTTTCTACATCCGAAAACCGTAAAGCTCCGGTGTCACATTTTGGTGAACTACCAGAGAGGAAAGTACTCGCGACGTTGTGTTGAAATTGTGCAGTGATACCGGCGCGCGGAGATCAACTAGAATAAGTGGAAAGGACTCCGACAATATAAAAAGTTGTCGTAATAAATAGCTACAGTGATTGATTTTGTAACGTGGTTTACTGTCGCCAGGAGTGCAGTCTGAGTGTTGTGCATTGTCACAAAATTTAACTGTTACAAATCTTGAGCCAATAGTGGCAAACATTCGAAAGTTGTGAATAGATATTCACGAATCGTGTCTAAAATACCTTGTGTGTTGAATATTAAAACCCAGAGTGGTAATTCAAGTGAAACTAGGACATTGGACATTTTTGAAAATAGTGAAACTGCAGTGTGTGAATTAACAAAAAGGTTTGGAAATACCTTTAGAAGCTGTCATCAGAAGTGAACGCGCAGATCCGGCAAAAGGAAGCAAGGAAGCAAAGTAGCAGCAAACAACCAGGTGAGAGTAAAGTGAACATTTGCGATGGCAAAATCAAAAGCTATGTTCCAATTCGTGGAAAATAAGAACGGAAACTGCCGTTTATGCAAGGAAGCTGACACCAAGGATAATATGGTGTCTTGTGACGATTGTGATAGGTGGTTCCACCTTAGTTGTGTGCACCTTAAGCATACGCCGTCACAAGAAGAGCGATTCCTTTGCGCCAAATGCGAATATCTGGAAATCGAACGAGCGACATTATTGGACGTAAAAGTGAAGTTTGATTTAGCGAACCAGCTAAATGAATCGCTGAAAATTCAACAAGATGTGGCAAACAGACGTCAGTCTGAAGGTTCTTTAAATGCGACGAGGCAAGCATTAATCAAGCTTCCAAAATTTAGTGGAGAGGCTCGTGAATGGCCGAAATTCAAAAGCATTTTTAAGGACACATCTGCCGAAGGTAGATTTACCAATCTCGAAAATTTATCAAGATTGGAAGAAGCTCTGTATGGCCAAGCTGCCAAGAGCGTGTCAAATTTGATGATAGGGGCTGCTAATGTTCCTAGAATAATGCAACGGCTTGAAGAAATTTATGGGAGACCGGAGGCTATTTATCAGCAATTATTGAACGAGCTGATAAAAACATTGAATCAACCCAAACTCCATACTATCGATATTGCTAACGCATTGGACGATTTGGTTGTGACAATGGAAACATTGGCCAAGCCAGAATTCCTTCATGATTATCGGTTAATTACTGACATAGTATCAAAGCTACCATTTAGTATGCAGATAACATGGACAGAAGCGCTTCAAAGAAATGTCAGTCAGCCAACTCTCCATGATTTGAATAAGTGGCTGCAAACTCACGCAACGACATTACGGAGATTAGCACCACCTACAAGAAAGGAACAAAAGCCCAGAATCAATATTCATAACAATCCTTCAAAAATGCAGTGCAACATTTGTAAGCATGAGCATCAAACGTTCAAGTGCAACATATTGAAAAACCTCAATGTTGAGCAAAGGCAACAACGAATTCAACAATTGAAACTGTGTTTTTCTTGCCTGAACAAAGGACACGGTAGTAAGTTTTGCAGAAGCAAGCGAGAATGCAAAATAGACGGTTGCAAAGGAATGCACAATCGTTTATTGCATAAAGCAGCCGTCGAGAAACCCAAGGAAAATCAAAATCTGGAGAAGGACAAAACTAACAATAATCATCATGGAAGTCGAAAATCAACGGTATATTATCAAATAGTACCAGTAACGTTGCAGAATGGAAACCTCTCTTTGGAAACATTCGCTTTCCTTGATCCCGGCTCGTCATTAAGCCTTTTGGATCAATCGGTAGCGGATAAACTTGGGCTCCATGGACGGTCAGAACCACTGGAATTAACCTGGACGCAGAACGTTTCAAAGGAATCACCTAGCCGAAGAGTACAGCTGTGGATACGCGGACATGGAGGAAAAACTTATTCAATGAAGGATGTCAGGACCATCGAGGACATTGAACTTCCAACGCAAACATTGGATATTAAACACATGAAGAAGGAGTTCACTTATTTAGCTGATGTTCCAGTTCAGGGATACGTCAACGCCAAGCCCACGATTTTAATTGGTATGGAGCACGCTCATTTGTTGTTGACGACCGACAGAAGGATAAGTGACGAGAACTCGCCGATGGCAGCGCGTACCAAACTAGGATGGTTGATTTTCGGTAAGGTATATAGAGGTGAGCCTTCATATTCTTTTTGCATTAGAGAGCATGAAAGTACAGATTTAAGAGCAATTTTTGAAAATTATTGTTCTACTGAAAACTTTGGAGTCAACGTCGTTAATAAATTACCAAAATCAGCAGAAGTAGAAAGAGCTGAATCAATTATTAAAAATACAATTAAATATGAAAACGGACATTACTCAATAGGATTATTGTGGAAAACTGAAAGCATGAGTTTCCCTCCAAGTTTTAATAATGCTTTCAAACGTTTGGAAATACTGGAGAAGACATTAGCTAGGAAACCAGAGCTAAGAAAATGGGCAATTGAGTCATTTGAAGGATTTGTTAAAAAGGGTTATGCCCGTAAGCTTAGCCCACGTGAGCTACTACAGGAACATCCAAACACCTATTATTTGCCTCATTTTATTGTGACAAATAAAAACAAAGTCCCACCTAAATCAAGAATTGTTTTTGATGCAGCTGCAGCAGTAGAAGGAGTATCTTTTAACTCAGCACTGCTTTCCGGTCCTGACACAGTAAAATCTTTGTTCGGTGTTTTGCTAAGATTCAGAGAGTTCAAAATCGCTGTTACAGGGGATATACAAGAAATGTTTCAGCAAATAAAAATTGTTATGGAAGATCAGCCTGCACAAAGATACCTTTGGAGACAATGTGAGGCCGATAGGGATCCGAGCGTATATGTGATGGAATCAATGATTTTTGGATCAACGTGTTCTCCTGCTTGTGCTCAAGCAGTGAAAAATTATAATGCACAGCTTTTTAAGGATGATTTTCCAAAGGCTTCTGAGGCTTCTGAAAATAACTTTTATGTTGATGATTATTTGGATAGCTTTGATGAAATTAAAGAAGCATCTGAAGTTGTTCAGGGTGTTATAAATATTCAACAGTATGCTGGATTTCATCTAAGAAATTTTATTACAAATTCGCAACAGCTTGCCAACGTTATTCCTTCAGAAAGACTTCATGTTTCAGAAATAAAATGGTTCGAGAATAAAGAAATACCAACTGATAAAGTATTGGGTATCTATTGGAATACAACAACTGATTTGATCGAATTTCAATTAAAACTTGATCGATTGGAATTCACAAGGTTGATTACAAAGAGAGAAACTCTCTCGTTTGTAATGAGTATTTACGATCCCTTAGGGTTAATTTCGAACTTCACAATTCATGGTAGAATTCTTTTACAAAAATGGCATAAAGAATCTTCTGATTGGGATAGCCAGTTACCAGATAGTTTATCAAATTTTTGGAACTCTTGGATAGATATGCTTAAACTTGTCACCCATTTTAAGATTCCAAGATGTATGACCTTGAAAAATGCATTGTTTTATGAGTTGCATATGTTCGGAGATGCTTCGGAAAATGCTTTTGCTGCCGTTGTGTATCTGAGAAGTGTTACTGCAAATGGCACTGATGTGAATATAGTATCAGCAAAGGCAAGAGTTTCACCGAATAAAATGTTATCCATACCACGTTTAGAGTTGCAAGCAGCAATATTAGGGATAAGATTGTTGAATACCGTAAAGAAAGAATTAAGATTTTCGATTTCAAAATGCGTCATGTGGTCAGACAGTCAAACTGTCCTAGCCTGGATTAATAGTCAGCATAGGCGGTATAAGCAATTCGTAGCTCATCGAGTTGCTGAAATCTTAGAAACAACTTCAATGGATCAATGGAGATATATAAAATCATCATTAAACCCTGCTGATGAAGGTACAAAAATTAAAAAGGGAGCATCATTATGGCTCAATGGACCATCGTTTTTAAGAAAATCAGAAAGTTATTGGCCAAACTGGACAGTAAGTATGGAAACTGATGAAGAGCTGAGAAACTATGTAAACATTCATCAAAGAATACATCCTTACTCTTTTATTCAGGACGATTATTTTTCGGACTGGTGGCGTTTGGTTAAGCGAACTCTAATAATAAAAAAGTTTACCGATTGGATTAAAAATAAAACAGATTTTGATCGTAGCACTAATTATGATGATGTAAAATGGGTTGAAAACGCGATATTCAAAAAAGCTCAATGGGATTGTTTCGCAGAGGAAGTAACATTACTGAAAGAAGGTAAAGAAATTGAAAAATCCAGCAACTTACGAAAATTGAGTCCAATGCTTGATAATCATGGAGTACTCAGAGCAAGAGGAAGATTGGAACACGCAAGAAGCATACCCGAATCAGCAAGAAAGCCAATTATATTACCATATGAACATAATATTTCTTTTTTAATTGTAAAGACATATCATGAACGGTATTTGCATCAGAATGACAATGTCGTGATTGCAGCTATTCTTCAAAAGTTTTGGATTATTAAACAAAGGTCACTTTTGAAAAAGGTCAAGAAATATTGCCAAGAATGCATTATTGTTAACGCAAAACCAGTACCACCCATGATGGCACCCTTACCAGATTATCGGACCGAATCTTTCTTGTATCCATTTACGCATACTGGAGTGGATTACTTTGGTCCATTTGAAGTTGCAGTAAAACGATCAAGAGAAAAACGTTGGGGTGTGATTTTTACATGTATGTCTAGTAGAGCAGTTCACATCGAAATGGCTGAGAAATTAGATACAGATTCTTTTATTGTCTGTTTGCGTAATTTTCAAAACAGAAGAGGAAAAATTAAGCACCTTTACAGCGATAATGGCACCAACTTTGTTGGAGCTGACAATGAATTAAAAGAACTAATTGTGAATATTGATAAAAGAATGAGAAACGGTGATGCGGCAGCATTAGCCTTAAAATGGACATTCAATCCTCCCGCGGCATCCCATTTCGGCGGAGTATGGGAGAGGCTTATTAAAATCATAAAGTTATCGCTATATAAAATGCTGAAGCAGTATGGTAGTCGTTTACCACGACCAGCAATTTTAAGATCTGCTCTGATCCAAGTAGAATTTATTCTAAACTCTCGTCCATTAACACACATACCAGTAGAAGATATCGACGACGAAATAATGACACCATTTCATATTCTAATTGGTCGTGCTGGAGAATATGTACCACCTTATGATCCAACTGCAATTCACTTAGAAAAACATCATTGGAAAAAGGTTCAAAACTATGGGAAATATTTTTGGGATCGGTGGACGAAAGAGTACCTTCCATTATTGTTGAAACGAAATAAATGGACTAATCAAATTGAACCTATTAAAGTTGACGATATTGTTGTAATAACTGATGATAAGGCACCTCCTGGAACATGGCTGAAAGGTCGAGTAATCAGTGTTAGAATGGCTAAAGATGGACAAGTAAGATCTGCTGAAATTAAAACATCTAAAGGTATTTATGAAAGACCAGCCGTCAAAGTGGCAGTTTTAGATGTTCGGAAAATTCAAAAGCCAAAGCCATCTTTAGAAACAAATGATGATTTATTTCAACAAACTCAAAACTTTCAAGGAAGTCATGACACAATTCCACTTTCAGAACCGAAGAAACTAGATTCACCAGATTTAATCCCGAATCAAGATGATCATGAGGAAATGTGTATCCAAAATTCAACACAAATGTCTAGTCCTAAGTAAAAAGACAATATTAATATCATTTCATATAATAAGTAATAAATCGCTTATCGACAATTATTATTGTAAATCTAGTAGATTTACGGGGTCCGGAATGTAACGAACGCGAATCAATCAATTTGCATTTCAAACTCAAGTTGTCATTTTCCTTAAGTTATACAGCGCACCGCATGGCATATTGTTAGTTGCAATATGCGCATAGTTGATAATTCTCTGCTACCCAAGACAATTACGTCATAAACTAATCTTCTACGAAGGACCAAGAAAGAGACCCATAAATTGTAATGAAAATAGTGACGCACCGATAGTGGCGGCGATAACAAAGTAGAGATAATAAGAAAGGGACCCAAAAGATAATGAGTCAAATCAGGTAGAATGTATTGTACATTCATTCATATATATAAGGCTTAGCATTAGTAATAAAGTTAGTTCTAGACCACAGTTCTACAGTGTATGTTTTCTACATCCGAAAACCGTAAAGCTCCGGTGTCACAATATTCTTAGAATAATTCCCGATGATATAAAAAAAATTGAGGCAGCATTTCCTCAGAATTTCTTGAAAATATTTGTTAAACAATCCTTAAAATAGTCATCTAAAAATCTGGAGAAATCGTTGAAATGATTCCTGGACGAATCCTTGGGAGAATTCTAGAGATTCTTCTAATCCTTGAATTAACTTTCCGATAATTACGCGGTCGACTACCTCCGCCAACATTTGTGCACAACAAACGAATAATTCCTGAAGAAATGTTTCAAACAATGTCGAAAAAATTTTAAGATGAGTTCTTAAAGAAGTTTTTGGAAGAATACCTTGGGGTTAGAAGTTCCCTCAATTCCTGGACAAATCCGTAGTAGTAGTTCTACGGAGAATTCTTAAATTCTTGAAAGAGCTCCCGGAAGATTCTTTGCAAGTATTAATGTAGCGATTTTTGAGAAAAAGTCCGGAGACTTTCTCGTGGAATTCTCAAAGGGTTTTAAAAAGTACTATTGAAGGAATTCCGAGAAGAATTCTTAAAAGAATTCCTTAATTTTTACAAAAGCATTTCCAACAGCCATCTTTGGTGGAATCCCTGGTAAAGTTCTTGAAAAAATTTTTGGGAGAAATTATTAGAGTAACCCCTAGGAATCCTTAGAATAACACCAGACGAACCATACAAAAAATCTCTAAATTATCTCTTGGATTATTCTTGGAAGAGTCAAAAGGAAAGTTCGTGAAAGATGTTAGAACAAAATATCCTGGGTTATTCTTGAAAAAGCTCCTCTGCATTCTAAGAGGTTTTTTTAAATGAATTATCCACTTTCAAAAGAAGTATTTTCAGCATGAATTTGGATAATTCCTTCAAGAAACATCTTTGATATAATAACTGGAGGAAGAGATCCTGAAAAAGTCTTGGAAAAACTCCTGGAGAAATCCAAGGAAAAATCTTTGGAGTTATCTCTTAGTTTCTGGAGAAATCCGTGGAAGTATTCCTTCACAAATCTTATGAAGAATTCCTGGAAGAATCCTTGGCAGAATATCATGAAGAATTGTTGGAACAATCCTGAGAGAAACCTTGTAAGAAGAATTCCTGGAAGAGATCTAAAAATAACTCTTACAAGAGTCATTATTTGAATTTCTTGGGGAATCCTAGGGAAAATTCCTGAACATTCTGCAAAAAAAAATCATGAAAGCAATAATAAATAAGTTTCTCCAAAAAATCCTGTGAAGAATTCTTCCATATAGCCTTGAAGGAAATCCTGAAAGAAACCATGAAAGAGTTCCAGGAAGGAATATTGGAATAATTTCCAAAGAGCAGTATCCTTGGAGGCACTTTGGGATGAATCCATTGAAGATTTTATGGAATGGTCGTTAGAAGAATTCTCGGACGACCTTTTTTGATAATAGCCCAAGTAATTCTTTCGAAATTTTTCGGAGGAATTTTTGGAAGACTTTTGGGAAAATCCTAGAAAGATTTCAGGAGAAGGCCTTTAACATTTCATGGAGGAATGCTTGAAAGAATTTGTGGGAAATTATCCTCCAGTGAAAATTACTTGAGGAATCCTTGGAAGAACTTTTGGGACTATTTCAGGAAAAGTCAATGAAATTTTCTGAAAAAAAATACACAATACTCTAGCAGAGGCATTTCTAAAAGATTTTCTAAAGAAATCTTCGGGAAAATTCTCGAAGATATTCCTTTAAAAATTCCTAAAATAATCTTCAAAGTATCTTCATAACGAAAGCTTGGAAAAAAAATCCACAAAGGAAATGTCGGAGAAAATCATGTTGTGCATGTTGAATATTTGAAAAGTCCTACGTGATTCGGGGACTTGCTGAGAATATGTGGGAATCAATAGGAGAAATTATATTTTGAAGTTACTAAATGAATTACGGCAAGATTTGCTGAGTTCCCATGTGAATTCTACAGAAAATCTCTGAATACTTGGAAGAATTTATTTGGAAATTTCCTACGAATCCCAGAGGAAACTGTGCAATTTTTTTAAGTTATTAAGTACATTTGAAGGATTAATCCAAGAAATATTTTTTAATATTCTCTTTTCTGTAAAAGAATTCTTTCATCCTTGAAATAGAAATAGACTTTTGGTAAAATGTTCTTTGCAACGACATTTTTATCTAATTTTCTAAATCATCAAATTGAAAGTGTAAAACGCACTGAATTGATATTATCTTGTTCAAATTACTCCAAGAATTCCTCAAGAGAACCCAAGAAATGTTTCAGGGTTCTTCCAGGGATTTCTCCGAGGAATGAATCAGGGATTGTTTCGGTTATCCTTCCAGGGATACTTCCATGGGTTCATCAAGGAAGTTTTCCATAGAATTCAAGACCGCATCAACATTTTGTAAACAAACATGTATCTGTTCATTTAGGGCTATCTAAACTCCACCAACACATCTCACCACCACTAACAGAAAGCGCAAACATCAAGCTTCCTGTTAGTGGTGGTGAGATGCGTGGATGCATTTCAGAAGTCGACAGAAACATGTTTGCTATGTTACGAAATGTTGATGTGGCCTTTCCAATTGTTGGACTTGATTTGTATCCTGGAAGGATTCGAGAGGACTGGGAAGATTAGGACATTCCGCAAGAGATTCAGATTTTTTTTCTCGGCATTCCTACAATAACTGATCAGGTACTCCATCAGGTTTCTCCCCTGAATACTATTTGAAATGGTTGCATGAAATCCGTCTAAATATCGTCTACGAGAATACAAAAAATATCGACAAGTCCTTAAGAGGATTGATCAATTTAGTTTATACTAATTTTATAAGGAAAACATCAAAAAACAATAGGAAGCAATCAGTGAAGTACTAGATTGAAAATAGTGAACTGAATTTTTGTATGGTGAGATGATCAATTCTCCGTTTCTGCAATGAAATGGTACAAACAGCGTGGGTTATATGATTTCTTGCCTAATTTGATGCTGTTTGAGCAAAAGTTTGGTTAACTGTGTTGTTTTATTATTTGTTTCTTACATCTTCAACAACACAGTTACCCAAAGTTTTGCTCAAACAGCATCAAATTAGGCAGGAAATCATATAACCCACGCTGTTTGCACCATTTCATTGCAGAAACGGAGTATTGATTATCTCACCATACAAAAATCCAGCTCACTACTTTCAATCTAGTACTTCACTGATTGCTTCCTATTCCAAATGATATGCCTTTAAGGTTGAAATACCACTCATCAACGTGTTTTCTTCTTCGGCAAGGATTACACTATTTATCTATAACATGTTTTCAATTTCCAGATTCTGGATCGGAACGTGGGTAACAGTTATCTTGGTCATTTTGGTTGCCATCGATGCCAGTGCTCTAGTGTGCTACATCACCAGATTCACCGAGGAGAACTTTGCCTGTCTGATAGCCTTCATCTTCATCTACAAAGCGGTCGAAAACGTGCTGCACATTGGAACAGACTTTCCGCTGAACACGGCTGGGTCCAAGTATGACTGCTCGTGTCTACCACCCGGGGATAAACCCCTTTCCACCGAAATTATTCACGAGTGGGCACAGTACGATAAGAAAACTTGTGCGGTAAGTTGGCCGTTGGTCGTTTCATTGAACTCATGGATCTGACTGTTTCTTCTTTCATCGAACAGCTACTGAACGGTACCCTCACCGGTTACGACTGCTCCAAACCCGAGTACATCTCCGATGTCTTCCTGATGTCGATCATCCTGTTCATCGGAACGTACATCATCTCGGTCATTCTTAAGGACTTCAAGAATGCCCTGTTCTTCCCATCGAACATCCGACAGTTCGTCAGCGATTTTGCTGTCATCATTGCGATCTTCTCGATGAGCACACTGGACTACGTCACCAACGTCCCGACGCCGAAACTGGAAGTTCCTCGGGAGTTCAAACCAACCATTCCGGATCGAGGCTGGCTCGTTCAACCATTCCACGAGAAGAACCCGATCTGGTCCCCGGTGCTCGCCGTTCTACCGGCTCTGCTGGGCACCATCCTGATCTTCATGGATCAACAAATTACGGCTGTGATAATCAATAGGAAAGAACATAAGCTAAAGAAGGGCTGTGGCTATCATCTGGATCTGTTCGTGTTAGCCTTGCTGATTCAGCTCTGCTCCCTCATGGGATTACCATGGTGAGTCACCACTTGATCAAATGAGTTCCAAAGGTTATAACCCTAATCCGAATCTTCCAGGTTCGTCGCCGCTACCGTGCTCAGTATTAATCACGTCAATTCACTCAAACAAGAATCGGAAACGGCAGCTCCCGGCGAGAAACCGCAGTTCCTCGGAGTGCGCGAGCAACGGGTCACCCACATTCTGATCTTCCTGACGATCGGCTGTTCGGTCCTGTTGACGCCACTCCTGTCCCACATTCCAATGCCAGTATTATACGGCGTGTTTCTGTACATGGGCGCGGCATCGCTCAAGGGCCTCCAGTTCTTCGACCGGCTGATGATCATGCTGATGCCGATCAAGTACCAACCGGACTACATGTTCTTGCGGCAGGTTAGTGCACTGTGCGTTGACGAATGATAAATATTTTTAGCACACGGCCGGTCCATTTCAGCTAAAACAGTCATACCAGCATTCCTATGTGAATTTCTCCACATTACAGGGGGGCTTCTTCAATGAAGTGTATTTCTCCTAGGAATTCTTCTACAAATTCCCACTGTCCTCAAAGGATCCTTTCAGGAATTTCTCTAGATATTCTTCTGGGAATTGATCTTGTAATTTCTCTTGGGGGTCCTCCAAGGATTCATACAGATATATCACCAGGGCCTTTGAGATAACTTCAATGATTATCTAGAAAAAAAACATTAACATTCCAATTTTTTTCCACTCTATCCCCGCAGGTCCCGATCCGCCGCGTTCATCTGTTCACCCTGATCCAGCTGGCGTGCTTGGTCATGCTGTGGGTCATCAAATCGTTCTCCAGCACATCGATCCTGTTCCCCCTGATGTTGGTCGTTATGATCGGTATCCGAAAATCGTTGGACTTCCTCTTCACGAGGCGCGAGCTCAAAATCCTGGACGACGTGATGCCGGAGATAACGAAACGGGCCCACGAAGACGACCTCCGGCAGCTGGAGGATGGCGAGGTGGGCTTTTATCGACGATTTATTGCTTGTTGTGTCGGCGATAAGCTATCGTCGCCACCACCCGTTACCACAATCAATGTTACAAAAGTCGTAGAAACTAAGCCAAACAATAGCAGCACCCACCTCACTCTGAACAACATTACCGACAACCACACAGCCCACAACTCCAACAATTGCACCACAGCCAACCACACCACACCTAGCATAGTGAACACCGCAAACAACGTCAACAATGCACAGAGCAGCTAAATCCTTGTTGTAGCCACACACGTCCTCTACACACAGCTTACCGTACCGGCTTGCCAGGCGTGTCTATATTTTTAACAACTTTCCTTCCCTACAAACCTCTGATGGTCTGTGTATTTTGAATTTCCCTAGACATATTCGTTAAGATTATTTATACACTCCAGATTGTGTAGCAAAAAAAAAAATGAAATCAAAAGACTCAAATTGGATCTTAGAACAAATCAACCCCTTTTGTTGGATAGGCTTAGAATGTTACTCCTCTTCGGACTTTGTTTCGCATTTTTTTTTTTCCTAGTTATCCATTCACCTAAACTGTTAACGCTCATCAAAAGATATATATCTGGATATTGATCAAAACGCACTTTTACAGTTTTATCCCATCGTGACAAAGTTTTTAGTCAATCTATTTTACCTAGTGCTACATACTGTTAACCGGTCACCACATTCTAATTGATCAAACATTGCACATCACCGCATTTAAACGTACCTACCTACATCATGCTTCCATGTATCACGCAGCGCTAAGCTTCATCACACTCTCATAAATATCCGACGAACAAGTGATTTATTTTTACAACTGAAATTCGATTTTATCTATGCATATGACTATTTTTAGTTTATTATTTACACACTTCTCTGTATGTATTTTGTATTGTAGAATGATTTATCGAATGAATAAATTAGGAAAATTTTTAGTAATGTTTTGTTTCATTTTTTTCTCCATCAATTCATCTTGGTTTCCTTGTTTAATTGAAAGGTTAAATCCGAAAATAGTTATTTATTTGTTCATTGTTATCGCTGTTTAAAAACTACGTTAATGATTTATCTTCATAAAGTTCATCTATGTACAATTCTTTTATTTGAAATACAAAAATGTCCAAATTTTAAAATAATAAAAACAGAAAATTTTGTCCCGCGTTGCTGTCATTCTGTTAGGGGCTTCTATAATCATGTTACGGGAATTCACTAAACAGCGTAAACCACTGATTAAAAATTATCCTTATAAAACGTCGCGATCACCAAGGCAATCTTTTAATATTTCACTCGCAATTTCATGATACATTTCAATAATCAAATAATCATGGCTTGCACGGTTATTTACGTTGTTTAGTGTTTAGTAGCCCCCCGATTTTCGCGGTATGGACGATGGTTGGTACTCTCAGCAGCTGATGCAGCTCGTGGTTGATTCGCCTTATCCAAGTCCCGTTTCCATCCGCCGTAGATGGTACGCAACTCTTTCCGCTCGCAAACTCCAAGGGCTTGTTGGTCCTCTGCACGTAGAGTCCATGCTTCGTGCCCGCCCATAGAGGACGACCGGTCTAATCAGAGTTTTGTAGATAGTTAACTTCGTGTGACGGCGAACTTTGTTCGATCGAAGAGTTCTGCGGAGTCCCAAGCAAGCTGGATTTTCTACCACAACACGTCTCTGAATTTTTCTGCTGGTTTCGTTGTCGGAACTTCAACGGACTCGACGGCGGTTTCAACGGACTCGATTTCATCACCATAGATAGAAATCCCGGGTGACGAGCGCGCGGCAATTCCTCCATAGAGACTTTTGCTATCATGTACTTTGTCTTCGACACATCCGATTCGCCTGACTTCATTCTTTAGTCGGATGTACGTTTCCGCCATCGTCTCAAATTTATATTATCAATATCATCAGCAAAACCAAGCAGCTTAACGAACTTCGTGAAAATCGTTCCACTCGTGTTTATTCCCGCTAAACAGTAAGCACGAAAGACCATTACCTTGCAGTAACCCTCTGCGAGATTCGAAGGGACTCGAGAGTGTCCCTGATACTCGAACTATGCACATCCCTCGATCCATCGTCGCCTTGATAAATCGTATCAGTTTTACCGGGAATCCGTATTCGTGCATAATCTGCCATAGCTGATCTCGATCGATTGTTTCATACGCCGATATAAAATCGATAAATGAATGATGTGTGGGCACGCTGTATTTCTGCAGCACCTGGCGGATGGCGAACATCTGGTCCATTGTAGCAGTTTTACCCATGAATCCAGCTTGATATTGTCCCACAAACTCTTTTGCAATCGATGACAGACGGCGGCATAAAATTTGATAGAGTATCGTGTAGGCAGCGCTCAGTGCAAAGACACAGAATCTTAAACAGAAAGAATCCATTGTTATTGTTTCTTCCTCTTCACCTCCCAGTTAGAATTACCGATGGAATCCTATGCGGAATTCCTGAAGGAGGAATTTTTCCAGATATCATCGAAGGAGTTCCATGAATACCTGATTCCTCCTGAATCCAGGTTCCTGAAGAAATCTCTGAAAGAATTCTTGAATAAATTCCTAACGAAGCTCCTGAATGCATCCGAGAAGAAACCCCTGGAACAAATCCTAGTCAAATCGCTGGAGGAGTTCCTGTAAAAATTATTGGACGCATCATGCTTTGAAAAGACGCTTGGGTTTTCCCATCGCCGAAAGTACTCATGGGAGGAATTTGAATAGGGATTCCAGGAGGACGTCTTGAAGAAAATTCCAGGAAATATTTCTGAAGGTATCCTAGGATGAATTTTCGATAGAAACCCTGAAGTAAAGGGCTCGTTCGGTGAACTACTTGGTTTGTAGTAATCATCAGAATTTTTATACCTACAATAAGATGGTAAATTCTTCATTTCTACGAAGAAATGGGGCACGTTCGGTGTACAGTTCTAGATTTGTAGTAATGAGCTGAATTTTAGTATGATTAGAAGGTCAATTCTCCGTTTCTGCAATGATATGGCGCAAAAAGCGTGGGTATTATGATTCCTAGCCTAACTTGATGCTGTTTGAGCAAAATTTTGCATAACTGTGGTGTTTAAGTTGCAAGAAATGGAGAAAACAGCACAACACAGTTTCCCTAAGTTTTGTTCGAACAGCATCAAATTAGACAAGGAATCATAATACACACGCTTATTAAATCATTTCATTGAAGAAATGGAAAATTGATCTTCTCACCATACAAAAATTCAGCTCATAACTTCAATTCTAGTACCGATTGTGTCCTATAGATGCGTAGTGTGGATGGACATCTATTGTCGTCGCGGTTTAAACCCGAAGTTTGCCCACATGCGACAATCGACTTTTCTCCAAATCCATACGTAAAACCTTACGTCGGACATAGTGCATTGGATAGCGGACCAGGTTCTCTATCCAACGCACTGTGCCCGACGTACATCCGACGCACGGTTTAGAAGAAAAATCGATTTTCGCGTGTCAAAAATTCCGATTTTCAACTGCACGAACAATATAATTCATCCGAAAGATTGCGGTCTGTAGAAAAGATAACCTCAAAATTTCGAGCTGAACTTGAATGCAGGTCACCCAAGTAACAATTCCTATGCTTTCTGCTCTTAGACAGTATTTATGAAGGTTTTGTCATTGATTCGGTGAAGCCTTTTAGGTTTGATAAAGCATTACATATGTAAAGCAGTCTCAATGACAAATACAACTTCAAAACACTTTCAATTCAATAAAACTTATCTGCATGCCTTTTTTTCGAGAAAAACTTTTATTCTAAGCGGACTGTGGAGTACGTGTTAAAACTTAATCCTAAAACTTCTTTCAAAGCCGTATGCATGGCATTTCGCATCGACCCTAAAACTTAATAGATTGCATAAAGTCGTCATAAAGTAATCTTAAACCTTTTCGGGATATCAAGCGGATGCAATCACTACATCTTCCAGTCTTCTCGGGGTGTATTGGCAACGCGCCTGTCTAGTGAGTAAGAATCGTGAGTTCGAGTCTTACCGAGAGGACGAGTAACTTTTTCGCAAAATCCACTTGAATTTGTACATTTCTCACTCACGCCAGTATTGGTAAAGTCTAGCTTTTGGAGTTCTCTAAGTATTTTTCCGGGATAGCTTTCCAACAGTATCTCTCAGGTTTTTTGCGAGGTTCTTGTAGAAGTTATTCCAGGGATTTCTTCTAGAGAGTTTCCGATGTTTTTCTTGTATATTCTCGCGGGATTTCACCGGCAGCTAATTCCAGAATTTCTCAAAGAGGTTCTTAGGATTCCTCCTTGAATTACCTGCCGGGATTTTTTGCAGAGGTATCACCGACGAACCGACGTGACAGTGGAGTTTCAAAAGTGTCTCCCTTCAATTTAACGGTCGACCACCGAAGCGAGCGAACGCTTCTGTCAAATCAACGCAGCCGCGAACCTTTTCCACACGGGGGTTTAGGGTTAAGCTATCAAATCAACGCGAACCGTTATAGAGGTGGCGGTAGTGTTCGGCTATTTTTCATCATGGCGTCGAGGACAACAAATTTGAATTTGTTTGTCACGTCGGTTCGTCGGTGGAGGTATCCCAGTTTTTCTCAGGATTTATTCCAACTATCTCTTTAGTTTTTTTTTTCAATAGATCTGATAGATTTTTCACAAGATTTCCCCTGGATTCCTTATGATATTCTCCGGGAATGTCTTACAAGGAATTTGATGGTTATCTCAGGAGGCATCCCTGCAAATGGAGATGAACCAGCCTCGGGCTGAAAATCTCCCTAATAAAGCTAATAACAATAATCCCTGCAAAAACTCCTGGAGCACTTATTGAACAATTCCCAAAAATGTGGATCCAGAATTTTGGAACGATTTCCGATAGAAATTCCGAGAAAATGAGGGAATAATTCCGATAAAATCTGCAAAAAAATGTCTCAAAATCAAAAAAAAAAAAAAATCGAAGAAAAGTCTGAAAAAAAGCTCTGAAAGACATCATGACAAGAACTCAATGAGAAATATCAGCAATAGCTTCTGCCAAAACCCAAAAGACTCTAAAAAAAATCTTGAGACAAAGTCCAGCATAAATTCAGAAAACCTCTGAAGTTATCCCAGGACCAATTCCGAAAGGAATCTTCTGAGAGAAGTACCGGGAGAAACTCCGAAAGAAATTTTAGGTGTAGCTTAAAAAGAAACATCTTATAAAAACCTTTAGGAAATATTCCAGCTGAAACACTCGTAGAAATCTTAAGCGAAAATCTAGAGAAAGCTCACGGTCACAATTGTAGGAGAAACTTTGAAAGTAATTCCGGCGGGAATTCTTGCAGAAAGTTCGTGGAAAGCTCCTTAACAAATCATTGCAGGAGCTCTGATAGAAGTCCCATAAATAACTCCTTCAGCAACTCTAGTAAAAGTCCCGGGATGATCTACTGCACAGAAAGAACGTTTTAATTTCCATTTTATTTTATTCGATTTTACATAAAATAATTTCTTGCATGCAAAGTTATACGCAAACTCTATATAGGAAAAGCAATCGGTGAAGTACTAGATTGATAGTAGTGAGCTTGATTTTTTTTAATATGGTGAGATGATCAATTCTCCGTTTCTGCAATGAAATGGTGCAAACAGCGTGGGTATTATGATTTCTTGCCTAATTTGATGCTGTTTGAGCAAAAGTTTAGGTAACTGCTTTGTAAAATTTGCAAAAAAATAAATAATACAAGAAATTTCCCGAAAATCTCTTTAGGCGAAGTGCAGATGGAACTTCGAGAAAATCCCGCGAGGGACTCTGAGAGCAATACCAGAGAAAGCTCCGGAAGAATTTGTGGAAAAAAAACTGTAGGATCAGATTAAACTTCGTGAAAAACTCCAGCAGAAATCGGTAGGAATTCAGGAATCTCGGAAGATTCTCAAGAATAAAAAATGCTCGAATCTTGGAAAAATGCCAGTAGGGATCCGGAAGAATCTCCGGAAGGAATTCAAAGAAAAATACCAAGAAAAATGCCATGGAGAAATGCGGAAGGAATCTTGGGAGAAATCCAAGGAGGCATTCCAAAAGGTTTTTCTAAACAAGTTCCGGAAAGAAACTCTGACGGAATTTCTGGAAAAAATCCTTGTTACGGTAGTTCTACACTAATTTCAACTACCAAATTCATACCAAAAATGTAGTTAACTCTATGGACTCTCCCTCTGAGTAGATCCAAGGTTTAGACACCCTGTTCATCGATCGTGTCATACTTTCGATACATTCCCTAGAGGAATTGCTGAAGGAACCCTTGGTTAAGTTCCTCTAAGCCTCTAAGCCTCTAAGCCGAAAGAGAGATGGATTTGTGAAAAAGGAGTGTTCATGGTGTGGCTTCGAAGTCAGTTTGGCTTTCTATTCCACAGAATCGTTACATGTTTTGTGGCTAAGGTGGGAAATGCGCCGGTCTAACGAACACGGAGTCGTGGGTTCGACTCCTATCAGAACGTAATTTTTTTTCAGAAATTTTATCTCTCAATTAGCAATATTTCATGGCAGCCGAGGCCTGTGGCGAAATCGTTCACACGTTTGTTTCATAAGCAGATGGTCATGGGTTCGATCTGAGCCCATGGTTCAAACGGATCCGGATACTTGGAAATCGGCGATCGGCAATTCATAATGGACCCCCAATCGGACTGGAAAATGGAACAATCCACAGCCACAGATCAACATCCTGCTCATCATTCTACCATGATGGGATAGAAAGTGAAAGTTCGATATAGTTGAATTAGAATAGAATACATTTAGGCGCTGGACAAAGTGTAAGTACAGCTTCCAATTGGAATCGCTCACGCAGTGCCCTAGTGGTAAAAAGAGCTGTAAATTAGTGATTGAAGAATAAAAAAAAAACATTTCATGCCTTCTAATTACAAGTTTTCCAGTATGTTCCTCAATGCATCCCTGAAAAAATCTCTAAAACGAATCCTAAACAAATCGCTGGATGAATTCCTGAAGAAATCCTTGGAGGAGTTTCTTGATAAATTGTCCGCAGGAATACCTGGAGAAATTATTGGATGCATCATCCTTGGAAAAGACAGGGCCCATATAGCCGAGGCGGTAAACGCACGGGTATTCAGCATGATCATGCTGAGGGTGATGGGTTCGATTCCCGGTCGGTCCAGGATCTTTTCGTAAAGGAAATTTCCTTGACTTCCTTGGGCATAGAGTATCTTCGTGCCTGCCACACGATATACGCATGCAAAATGGTCATTGGCAGAGGAAGCTCTCAGTTAATAACTGTGGAAGTGCTCATAGAACACTAAGCTGAGAAGCAGGCTTTGTCCCAATGAGGACGTTACGCCAAGAAGAGAGAGTGATCCTTGGAAAAGACGCTGAAAGAATTCCTGAACGAATTTCGGGAAGACACTGGAAAAATTTGCAATTAGAAGGCACAAAATGTTGCTAATTGACAAATTGGGAGAAGAAATATGCGAAAAAAACGGGTTCTGATGGGATTCGAACCCACGACTCCGTATTCTCTAGACCGGCGCTTTAACCAACTAAGCCACAGAACAGGTAATAATTCTGCGGAATAGAAAGCCAAACTGACTCCGAAGCCACGCCGTGAACACTCCTTTTTCACAAACCCATCTCTCTTTCGGCATCGATGCCAATCCACAACACACTTGCGTTTGTGCCCAGCCCACTAGCTACAAGTGAGAGCGAATTGTTTATGTGAAGTCGAGACTTGTTCTCGCACTCCACATACCTAGCCACCAAGCAGTTTGTTTTGCTGGTAGTCTAATTTCGGGAAGACTTTCTGAAGGAATGCCAGAAGCAACTCCTGAAGGTATCCCAGATGGAACTTCCGAAGGAATCCCAGTATTAATTCCGGAAGGAATCAAGAGTCCCTGAAGCAATCCCTGGAAGAAATCCGGAAGCAACTTCTGAAGGAATCTCGGAAGCAATATCAATATGAATTCCTAAGGGTATACCAGGAGGAATTTTAGAGGAATCCCGTGATGAATTCCTGAAGGATTGCCGGGATAAACTAGGAATCCCTGGAGTATGTACAGGTCGGACTCGATTATCCGGAGTCGGGTTCTGAAGCTTCCCAAAAATATATCTGGGGAACGGAATGATGTACAAAGGTGAAATTTTGACTGATTACTAACCAAGGTTGGGTAGACAAAGTGTCAAAATTTCAGCTTCATAGAACATTCTGTTCGCCAGATACATGTTTGCGAAGCTTCAGAACCTGATTCCGGATAATCGAGTCCGACCTGTATGTATCTGTTATGTTATATTATAAAATCTATTGTTTGTTTTTGTGCAATTTTGTAGAATACCTTCTCCAGACAGTTTTGGGAAAGAGAAAATTCATTTTCGTTGGAAGTGGTAATCCATGGACAATCTCAATCACGTTGATGATGTAGATAATGAAATGTTTTATTTTGTGATTCACTCGTAGGATACAAATCGTAGATTATTTAATCTGCTTGCTCACTCCGTACCAACTATTGCGCCCATTAGTTAGAAAGCCCCCTCGATTGTGATAAGTACACAAACCGATTGTTGAGAAAACAATATAAAACTGTTTCTTTTTCCGTCCGGTTTCAATATTTATTTCTTTATATTTTCTCTCTCAAACAGGAAAATCACACGCTTCTGACCGTGCCAAGCACTCAAATTGTCGTTACTAATCATTAATTGAACGCATTTTATTATAGAAATCTGTTGTTGGAACATTTTTCGTTCATTTATTCAAGATCACACGTTTGTAGGAAAAGTTTTTGATTTATTCATTGATAATAGTAAATTGGATGCAAGTTGATATGTCTGACAAAAAATAGATTGCCACAAAATATTGTAAAGATCGCAATTATGGAAAGAATAATTAAAACAATTTTGAAGGAAGCTATATACAAAACAAAACACAGTAAATTAGGCTACTTGAAAAAGTTGCGATGTTTTACAATGTTAGTAATACAGGATACAATTTGATGTAACAATATAAGGAATTGGAAAAATGATCAATATACTAGAAATGTAGCAAAATTAATTCCATCACAATTGGTTTTATTTCTACAGTCTCCACATGGTTTAATCATTTCCAAACAAAATTCATTTTTATCATCAGACACAAATTGAAAAATCTCTGAACACATCTAATATTTCCCTATTGTCACTCTCCCGGAAAGTCCTATGTGAACTGCCATCACCCATACCATCCAAATGACACCATTATGCGCCATTTCCGGTCTTCCTCGCCCACACAGGATTCGGGTCAACACTCGGCCGACAATCTGCAACTACCGTTGGAAAACGGAACCTTGAGCTGCAAACCGCAAATCAACATTTCGGAAGAGGTGAATCGGACCACCATCTGGAAGCAGGTTAACAACTGTAACGTACTGTTCACCAAGAAGCAACCCAACCGATCCCAGCAAAAGTATCACAAACAATCGAACCCACCAGCAACAACTGGCAATCTCAGCAACCAGAACACCAACGAACAAACGCAACAACAACCACAATTGTGAGTGACATTACTGAACAATCGAATTCTTAAGATGTTACGACTAATTTAGTACTAGCCAATTGATAAGATATTCGACAGGAAATGACTTCCCATAAACACTGACTGAAAATTCTACGGAGATTTTTAAGAATTTTTTAAAAAAATCTTGAAAATCTTAGAATTTTCTAAAAAAAAAACAAAGAAATTATCGACATTAAGTCGAGCATTTCTAAAAAAAAGGCCATTACAAATACGAACTTTCCCGGTTTTTTTCAGACTCTCCGAGAGCAAGTCGAAGAAAACCAGCGAAATCGACAAAAGACTGTCCACCATGCGGGAAGAGGAGGAAACCAACTCGGACGATGCCAATCACCGTCAATTAAACCACCAAAAACGAACGCAGGTTTAGAGCAAATCAATTATAGGCGTGCTTATACATACTTACTGAGATCCTTCCATTTAGTCAAAAACCTAAAGAAAACCAACTTTCAGTAAAAGTGAGACCCTCCCATGAAACACGCTACAACAACTCCTCTTCTTTTCAAATATTAAAATAAAAAAACTCCAACAACAATCATCGCGTGCGCCACATACTCATAGGTTTTAAGTGTCCAAATGTGTGTACAGTTCGATAAACGTGATATTTTTACCCCCGGGTTTATGTAAGATCACACTCATATTTTAACCTATTCGTACGTATGTAATCGACTCGTTGCTGTTTCGTTCGTTCGAATTCGATTATAGTTGCTTGATTAGTGGCTAAATTAGAACCATGCATAGGACCATCAGGCCTTTAGGAAGTTTTGCATCAAAACATAACCGTGTAGTGTCAGGACAATGTTACATTTGACATTAGGTATTAGGCGAATGCGTGTGATTCAATGTTGCATTTAGTGAATGATAAACCTGCACGCCAATTTTTAGTCAAATTCGTTTCAGTCATTTCATATTTAACGCCATCAAATCAAACCATGTGATTCAATTTCATAAGAATATGTTTTCGAATCTTGTTGTAAATAATTGTTTCATCAGTCATCAGTCAGAAAATAGCTACATATTGGTAATTGTAATGGCCTGTATACAACTAAAAGTTGATTGATGATCAAATAATGTGATACTAAAATGATCGTTGAGACGTAGGGAAAAACAGTTATTGATAAACGAAAAATGCCGTTATAATTACTTAACTCATTGAAGTTGTTTCGTTCAAGTTTGCTGCATTCATATAGACTTACTTTCCGAATATGCATAAAAGGGCGCGGCTTATTTTTGGAAACTTTTGTGAATGAGAATTCGTGTGCTTTCTCGATTTAAATCACAGAAAAGGGGAAAACGCCTATTTGAGCAGTTTATCTGTGACGATAAATACCTACTGTGGATCATTCTCAAAGTCCGCTACAAAGTGATCATTCATCGACGAGATCCTGGTACATGGAATAGATAGGGAGTAGATCCTTTCACGATTTTCACTTTTCAAAAAACGAAGTTCCACTAGGTATAACTTTTCGAAAAGTGCAAAAGTGGCCGCGTTATTTTCTGTTTATTTTAACCAACTCAAGATTATCAAAAATTCTTAATTCCTAAAAAAAATCTTTCAAGAAATAAATTATAATAATAATTTAGGATTTTATCCATAATTATCCAATTTTTTTTCCAAAACCACAAGTAATTATGTCAATTATTTCTTTATAAGCACCTCTTCAATCTTACCATAGAATTTTACGAAATAACAAGCTTGGTTGGATGGCTAACTTTTGTGAATTTTATTCATGGAATACGAAAATAACTTTCTTTACCGATTCGGGATCATTCATAAACCACGTAGACGTTTTGGGGGGGAGAGGGGGGGGGGTGTCTGGCCAAAGTCTACGCTCCACACAAATTTCAAAATTTTTGTATGAACGAAAGTCTACGGGGGGGGAGGGTGGGTCTGAAATGGCCAAAATTTGGTCTTCGTGGTTTATGAACAGCCCCTTCTTGTAGGGAAAGAGAAGGACTTTGTAACACCATATGTAGCCTAAAATAAATGATTTTTTACTAGTTTTCAACTTAAACCAACGTTTAGAGCAAAAAACCTGGGATTTATTTATGAATTCCTCAGGGAATCCTTCTGAAATTCTTCCGGGTATTTCTTCAGCAACTTCTCCAGGAACTCCTTCACGAATTGCTCAAAGAAATTCTTCTTCGTGAATACCTTCATGAACGTCTTGCGGGTTTCCGAGAGTGAGTGTTCCACGGCTTATTCCAAAAAATACACTTTTTCTTTCAGAAATGTTTACAGATACATCTGCATGGACGCATCAAAGAATTCCTCCAGGAATTTCCCCATAGTTTTCTGCCGTGGCTCCATCATGGATAAAGATTCCTTCAAAAATTTCTCTTAGGATTTTACCACAAATTCCTCCGGAAATTTCTCCTGGAATAACTTTAAAGGTTCATCCAGAGATTGTTACAGTATTTTTTTTTTTTTTTTGAGGATTTCTTCAAGATTTTCTTCAAGGATTCTCAAAGAAGTTTCATCTTAGCTATTTCTGCAAGTATTTCTTCAGATATAATTTTTTTTAGCGGGTTTTTCCTTAAAAAGAAAATCTTCAGGGTTTCTTTCAGGAACTCTTTGTGGCATAGGTTCCCAAACTTTCAGGACGCGCGACCCCCTTTGCCAGCTGACGTAGGTTTCACGACCCCCCATAGAAATTCCCTCATTTGTTGTCTGTTACAGTAAAATATTTTACTGTCTCTTGCGATCCCCTGAATGAACGCCGGCGACCCCCCTGGGGGGTCGCGACCCACAGTTTGGGGAACCATGCTTTATGGGATTCTACAGGAATTGTTAAGGAATTCTCTTAGGAATACTTGCGGCATTCCTTCAGAAACTGCTACAGGGATGCCTCTAGAGATTTCCCCATGAACTCTTCTTAGGTTTCCTTCAGTATTTTTCCAAGAAATCATTCAGCGATTTCTTCAGTACTTCCTCCTGGGATTTCTTCCGAAATTGCTCCTGGGATACTTCCAATGATTCCTCCAAAGAATTTTGCAGGGATTCTTCTAAACAATCCTCCAGAAATTCCACTTGAGATTTCTCCAGAAGTTCCTCTAGATATTCCTCAAGAAATTCTTCTTGGCATTCCTCCAGGGGTTCCTCCAGGAATTGCTCCAGGGATTCTTCCAGTGATTACCCCAGGAATTTCTCCACAGATCCCTCAAGGAATTCCTCTAGAGATTCTTCCAGGATTTTGTCAAAAGATTCTTCCAAGAATTCCTACAGGCATGTCTCCAGGAATTTCTCCATGGATTCCTCCAGGAAGTGCTCCAGGGTCTCCTGCAGGAATTCTTCTAAGCATTCCTCCAAACATTCTTCCAGGCATGACTACAGAAATTCATCTAGGAATTACTCATGGGGAACTCTCTAGGGATTTCTCCAGGAATTCCTTCAAGTATTCCTCCTGAAACTACTCCAAGGATGTCTGTTGGGATTCCTCTAAGGATTCCACCAGGAATTCGTCCAGAAATTTCTCCAAGGATTCCAGTAGACATTTCCCCAAGGATTCCTCTACGGATTCGTCCAGGAATTCCTCCAGAGCTTTCTCCAGCAATTCCTACAGGAGTTCCTCCAAGCATTCAACTAAGCATATCTCTAGTAATTCCTCCAAAAATTCCACCAGGTATTCCTGCAAGCATGCCTTCAGGAATTCCGGCTGAGGTTCTTCCAAGAATTTTTTATTCTTCAACCTCTTAACCTAATTTTACAGCTCTTTTTGTCCACTATGGCACTGCGTGAGCGATTCCAATCGGCGACTGCACTTATACTTTGTACAGCGCCTAAATGTATTCTATTCTAATTCCACTAATTCTAATTCGAACTGGTAGCCTTTGCGCTGCTGTCTTTTCTACCCTGTCCATGGTAGAATGATGAGCACGATGCTGATGGTGTGGTTTATGTTCTATTTCCAGTCCGATTGGGGGTCCATTATGAGTTGCCGTTAGCCGATATCCAAGTTTTCCGGGTTCGTTAGAGCATATGCTCAGAAGAGGGTCAGGTGTCAGCCGCTCTCGGGGAGAAGAGCAGCTGACGAAAAATTGCAAGTGCCGGGGCTGGGATCGAACCCATGACCATCCACTTATGAAGTGAACGTGTAGCCACTACGCTACGGGCCCCGGCTCTTCCAAGAATTGTGTCAGGGTTTCCCCCAGGAATTTATCCAGTAACTCTTCCGGAGATTTCTCCAGGAATTGCTTCAGGAATTCCTCCAATAATTTATCCAAGAATTCTTCCAGGCATTCCTCCAAGTATTTCTCTGGGGATACCTCCAAGAATTGATTCAGAGATTCTTCCGAGAACTTATCCAGGAATTCTTTCAGGTACTCCTTCACTAGGAAATTCTCCAGAGATTCCTCCAGGAATTACTTCAGGGATTGCTTTAGGTATTCCTTCAGGAAAATCAAGGAAATCCTCCAGATTTCACAAATTCACAAATTCCTCCAGGGATTTTTTCAAGAGTTCCTTCCAGGGACTCCTCCAGTGGTTTCTCCAGTAATTCCTGCAAAGATTCCGCCAGGAACTTTTCCAGGCATTCCTACAGGAATTCCTCCAAAAATTCATCCAAAAATTTATCCTCCATATATTCTTCCAGCATCTAGCATCTTCCTCTGGCATCCTCTAGCAAGGATGCCTCTGTTCTTTCAGGAAATCCTCCCGGCATTGCTCCAGGATTCCCTTTAGGAATTCTTCCAGTGATTCCTCCAGGCATTCCTTCAGAAATTTCGCCGAAAATTCTTCTAATAATTGCGTCAGGAATGCTTCCAGAAATTCCTTCAGGGATTCTTCCCGGAATTTCTACAGTAATATATCAAATAATTTATCTAAGAGTTGCACCAGTTATTCTTCCAGAGATTCCTCCAGAAATTTCTACAGTTGTTCCTCTGAAATTTCTCCAAGAATTAATTCAGGCATTCCTCACGAGATTTCTTTAAAAGTTCCTCCAAGGATTCCTACCTGAATTCCTCTGGGGATTCCTCCTGGAATTCTTTCAGGGATTGCTCATGCAGGTATTTATCCACAGATTTCTCTAGGAATTGCTTCAGGAAAAATAAGCAAATGCTTCAGTTATTGCTTCAGAAATTCCTCCAGGCATTCTTCCAGGAATTCATTCAGGAATTCCTCCTGTCTTCCTTCAGGGATTTTTCCAGAAATCTTTTCAGGGATTTTTCTAGGAATCCCTACAGGGAATGCTCCGGGAATTCTTCCAGGGATTGTTCCAGGAATTCCCCTAGTGATTCTTTCAGAAATACATCTCGGGATCTCTTCAAAAATTTATTAAGGGATTCGTGCAGGAATTTCCAAAATCACCCAAGAATGTCTCCTGGGATGCCAACAGGAATATCTAAATACTTTTTTTTTTAATTATTTCAAGGATTTCTTGGGAAATTTCTCCTGCGATTTGTATTGGAATTCTTCAAAATAATTTAAGAAGAATGCATACAAGAGAGCCAGGAAATTCTTCAAGAAGTCATCCAGAAATTCTTTCACGATTTTCTGCAGGAAATTCTGTAGAAGTTCATCCACTGATTAGTGCAAGATTTCATCCACGAGTTCCTTCAAGAATACTCTCTGCAGTTCCTGAAAAAGAATTCCTTCAGAAATTCGTCCTTCGATTCTTTCAGGAATATATTTTGAGATTATTATATTTACCCCAAGAAGTTTTTTTTTTTATTCTTAATCACTTAACCTAATTTACAGCTCTATTGTCCACTGGGGCACTACGTGAGCAATTTCAATTGACAGCTGCACTTACATTTTATACAGCGCCTAGATTCTATTCTACTTTATCGAACTGGTTGCCTTTCTGCTGCTTTCACTTTTTCTACTTTATACCTAGTAGAATGATGAGCACAAGGATGATGATGGATGGCCGTTGTTCCTTTCCAGTCCGATTGGGGGTCCATTATGAGTAGCAGTTCGCCGATGTCCAGGTGTCCGGGTCCGTTTGAGCCATGGGGCTCAGAAAAGGGTCAGTGTCAGTTGCTGTCGGGGAAAAGCAATTGACGAAAAATTGCAAGTGCCGGGGCTGGGAATCAAACCCATGACCATCCGCATATGAAGCGAACGTGTGACCAACTACGCCACGGGCCCTGGCTAATCCCAAGAAGTTATCCGTAGATTTCTTCAGGAACTCCACCAGAGACTCCTTTAGAAGTTTTTTCAGGGATGTCTTGAAAGTGTTCATTTCGAATGTCTTTCAGGGATTCTTCCAAAAAATTGACAAGGGATTCCTTAAATAATTCCACTAAAATGCCTCAAGGCTTCCTTCCAACGATTGTTTCAGGACTTATCCTAGGATCTGCTACTGAAAATTGTGTAGGGATTTCTCCAGAAATTTTTCCAAGAAGTTGCCTAAATGTTTTCGGGAATCCCTCCAGCAGTTTGTTTTTGGAGTTTACTCAGGTATTCCATCAGAAATTCTCACAATAATGCCTCCAGGGATTTTCAGACATTTCTCCAGTAATTCACACAGGGAACACTCTTTCAAAAATTCTCTCAGGGATTCCTCCTTGATTTTTTTAATGCACCCCAACATTCCTCTAGGAACTCCTACTTAAATTCCTCTAGACATTTCTTTTTAAATATATCCCGACAATTCGTCCCGGAATTCCTTCAGGTGAGTTCAAGAATGCTTCCAAGGATTTCATTATTTGAGAGTTCTCTGGAAATTCTTCAAGAACAACTCTAGGGATTCTCTTCGGGATTTCTTACAAGGATACCTTGAAGATTTATTCCAAAGATAGTTTCAAAGCTTTTACGAGATTACCTTCAAGAGTTCTTTTAAGGATAGGTCAGAGCATACGTCAATTGACATTCCTCTAGGAATTTCTGAGGATTATATAACCAGTATATGAGTATATAAAATATCTTTAAGGAAATTCCGGCAAGGATGCACTCGGAGCAATACCACTGAAGGTTTATTCTCAAAAGAATACAGATCCAGGACATTCCAAGATTCTCAATAAGCATAGACAAACAGAATGATTAATTACTGAAAGAACTCAACAATTAGTCATGAAAGACATTATGAATACATTTTCAAAAAATCTTCTGATGAGTTTCCATTATGTTGGAGCAAATGTTGAAGGAAATCATGAAGAATCCATCCATTTGTAGATACTTACAAAAAACAAAAAATATGAGCTACAGAAGAAATATGGCACGAGTAAAAATAAATCTTTAATATTCTAGATCTTCTACCATCACCACTCTGATCTGCCAGAAAGGCCATATACATAAACAATTAAACATCTTAATATGTTATTAACAAAGGGTGTTTAGGACCTAAAATGATAGAGTAAACATAGAGTTTTCTCTTTTTAGGTGATTTAAATGCACACGAATTCTAATAATCAATAACTCTATAACCTTAAGGCGAAACTGGAAGCATTTCCTCACTTTTTGGTTTTTGATTTTTTATTAAATAACGAAGCAATATTTTTAAAATCGGGTTTCGTGCACATGTTTTTTTTTTTTTTTTGAACAAAATTTCACAAAAAAATGGTTTCTGCCAAAATGGAAAACATTTTCCACCTCGAAAAAAAAATCAGAAGATACCTTGATCCATACTCTACATGTGTACGAAAACCGATTTTGAAAATATTGCTTCGTTATTTAATAAAAAATCAAAAACCAAAAAATGAGAAAATGCTTCCAGTTTCGCCTTAAGCATTTACCGCACAACTTTTAGTAACGTTTCATTTCTTTCATTACCCTGAATGTTGCATAATAGCTACTGTAATGAAGTATCTAAATCACATACAATAGCTACATACCATCATACAAAATAGGAAATACCTAAATTCTAATCCATTGTTCAATATACATTTACGCCTAAAACTAGAACTAGAACCATACAAACCGGCTCATTCAAAACCATTTGCGCTTGAAACGTCACAAATGACGCAAACAAACTTTCTCTCCCCCGCCACGTGTGCGCGTCGAACATTGCTGATGATGTGATTCCCCCACCACAACCATAGAAACTGAAGCACGAATTCTGGATGAACTCGTCGCGGGGTGGCCACAAAACTGCCGGAACGAAGCACAACGACAACACAAGCGGGCGCGCAGAACGAGACGCTTCCGAAACGCAAGTTTGAGACGATCCAGTACCGACCGTGTGACTGAACCGATAGCACAACAGCTCAATTGTACCATTTTACGTATAGGACGTATCAATGTGGGAGATGCTGAAACCGGAAGGAATGCATCCGTAAGATCCTTAGAGAAATGACAAGCCTCGAGAACAGACAGGTGCTACCACCTCCACCAGTGTACCTCTAGGTCAATGTAGTTGAATACCGTTCAGTGAAGAATATTACCGCTGAAAACAAGCTCTTTTACCCAACTACCTATATGTAGACAACCATTTTATAAACCAAGTAATGAGGAAGAATAGGGTGTTGCTGCAAGTTGCAACCAACGCAGATGTCTCAATTATTGGAAAGCATCCTCAGGGATGCAATGCAGACCTCCACGGCCGTTAAATCGAAGAAAAAAAAACTAGAACGATAACGTTTAATGGATAAGACTAACCCGATTGTAAAATTTGAACCTGACAACTATTGCGATAATAAATAATTGAAAAACGTCTGTTGAGCTAATTTTTTATTTGGGTGACCTTTCCCGCAATTGAGATTAGTTTTCCTAGGCAACCGCTTGTAACTGCCGACTAGCTCAGTAGGAGAGCCTTCCTGAATCTTCTTGAAACAACACCGCAGAGAATCTTCATACTGTCGGACAGAAAAACTCACGTCACGTCACATTTACACAAACGTCATACTAAGAGCAAAATACCAGGGTTTTCTTCATGAATGCTTTATAAACACTTTCAGAAATTCCTTAAAGTATTTCTTCAGAAACTTCTCTAGAGATTCTTTCAGGAATTCCTCCAATGACTTCTCCAGGAATTTCTACTTCGTGAATTCTTCCATTGGCATCTTGCCGGGTTCCGATAGTGATTGTTTCAGGGTTTGTTCCAAGAAATGCTTCAGGAATCCATTCCACGATTCCTTCAGATTTTTTTTTTTTACAGATACTACTACAAGGATGCATCGACTAATTCCTCCAGGATTTTTTCCATAGCTTCCTTCCGTGATTCCATCATGGATAGCTCCAGAATTTTTTTCAAGAATTCCTCTAGAGGTTTCACCAGACATTCCTCCGGTAATTTCTCCAGGGATAACTCTATAGGTTCCTCCAATGATTACTTTTTCGAAGATTTCTCCATGGAATTCTCTAGAGATTCCCAAAGGAATGTGAACGTAGATCCTTTTAGGTATTTCTGCAAGTGTTCCTTCAGAGATTTATGCAGGGATTTCTTTAAATATTCCTTCAAGAATTCCACTAGAGATTGCTCTAATAATTCAATTTGGAATAATTCTAAGTATTTTAGCAGAAATATCTTTGAGATACCCTATCTCCAAAGATTATCCAAACATTAATTTGGGAATTCTCTAAAAAATATGTACAAAACATTTTCTGGGAGCCCATCCAAAGTTTCCTACAATATTTCGTCCAGAAATTATTACGGCCATGGATTCCTTCAAATTCAGATTTTTTTTTTTCTAGGTATGCCTACAAAAATTCTTACAGGAATAAAGAAAGCTTTCCTGGGATTTCCTAAGGAGTTCCTCATGGGATTGTTTCCGGGATTTCTCATGGGATTTCTTCAGCAATAGGACGCAATCAGTGAAGTACTAGATTGAAAGTTGTGAGCTGGATTTTTGTATGGTGAGATGATCAGTTCTCCATTTCTGCAACAAAATGGTGCAAACAGCGTGGGTTATATGATGTCTTGACTAGTTTTATGCTGTTTGAGCAAAAGTTTGGCGAACTATGTTATTGAAATAGCAAGAAAAAAAATACAACAACACAGTTACCCAAACTTTTGCTCAAACAGCATAAAACTAGTCAAGAAATCATATAACCCACGCTGTTTGCACCATTTTGTTGCAGAAATGGAGAACTGATCATCTCACCATACAAAAATCCAGCTCACTACTTTCAATCTAGTACTTCACCGATTGCTTCCTATTTCTCCAGGTTTCCCTCCAAGGATTCCTCAAGAGGGGTTCACCCGGGAATTTCTTCTGCGATTCTTTCAGGAACAACTCCAGAGATTGTTTTAAAAATTCCTACAAGGATTCCCCCAGGAAATCTTTTTACAACTCCTCCAGGAATTCCTCTTGGAATTCTTTCAGGAACACTTCCAGGAATTAATCCAGTACTTCCTCCAGGAAATATTTAGGGATCCCTTAGGAATTCCTTTTGGTGTTGCTTCCGGAATTTCTTCGGGGGTTTCTCCAGGATTTCCTCCTAGGATTCCCGCAGGAACTACTACAGGGATTCCTCAACGAGTTCCTCCACGAACTCTTTTTAGGTTTCCTGCAGGATTTCTCCAAGAATTCCATCTGAGAGTTCTTCGGGAATTCATCCTGGGATTCCTCCAGAGATTCACCCACAAATTTGTTTTGTGATTTTTGAAACAACTCCAGGATTTATTTAAAAAAAATCTCCAATGATTTCCGTAGGAATGGGGCACGTTCGGTGTGGTACTAGATTTGTAGTAATGAGCTGAATTTTAGTATGGTGAGAAGTTCAATTCTCCGTTTCTGCAATGAAATAGTGCAAAAAGCGTGGGTATTATGATTCCTTGCCTAATTTGATACTGTTTGGGAAAAACTTTGGATAACTATGTTGTTTATGTTGTAAGAAATGAAGAAAACAACAACACTGTTGCCCAAAGTTTTGCTCAAACAGCATCAAATTAGGCAAGGAATCATAATACCCACGCTTTTTGCACTATTTCATTGCAGAAACGGAGAATTGACCTTCTCACCATACTAAAATTCAGCTCATTACTACAAATCTAGTACTTCACCGATCTGTCCTATTCTTTTTAAAATTCCTTCAGGTGTTCCACTTAAAATTCTTTCAGGAACTGCTATAGGAATTAATCCAGTACTTCCTCCAGGGACTGTTAAGGGATATCCTTGGGTATTCCATTTGAAATTGCTTCCGGGATTCCTTCTGAAGTTTCTTTAATAATTTCTCTAGGGATTTCTTCAGTAACTGCTTCACGAAAACTTCTAAGGATTCCTTCAGGATTTCTCCAAGAATTCCATCTGCGATTTCTTCAATAAATATTCCTGGTATTCCTTGAGAAAGTCCTCCAGAAATTTCATCATGAATGGGGCACGTTCGGTGTGGTACTAGATTTGTAGTAATGAGCTGAATTTTTGTATGGTGAGAAGGTCAATTCTCCGTTTCTGCAAAGAAATGGTACAAAAAGCGTGGGTATTATGATTCCTTGCCTAATTTGATGCTGTTTGAGCAAAACATTGGATAACTATGTTGTTTATGTTGCAAGAAATGGAGAAAACAACAACACTATTGCCCAAAGATTTGCTCAAACAGCATCAAATTGGGCAAGGAATCATAATACCCACGCTTTTTGCACCATTTCATTGCAGAAACGGAGAACTGACCTTCTCACCATACTAAAATTCAACTCATTACTACAAATCTAGTACTTCACTGATCTGTCCTATTCCTCCAGGAATTCTTCCAAGAAATCCTCTGGAAATTCCAGCAGGGATTTGTCCAAAAAATCCTCCAGGAATTCTTCTAGAGATTTCTTCAGAAGTTCCTCAGGAGATTCCTGAAGGAATTCGTACTGGCATTCCGCTATGATATCCTTCAGGGATTCCACCAGAAATTATCCTAGGCATTCTTCCAGGAATTTATCTAGGCATTCTTCCAGGGATTCCTCCTTGGATTCTTGCAGAAATTTCTCCAGAAATCCTTTCAGCGATTCCTCCAGGGATTGTTTCAGTGGCTCCTCCAGGAATTCCTTCAGGAATTTCCCAGGAGTTTCTCCTGGGATTTCTTCATGAATTCTTCCTGGTATTCCTCTAGAGATTCATGCAGGCATCCCTCCAGGATTTCATCCAGAGATTTCTCCAGAGTCTCCTCGTGGAGTTCCTCCAGAAATTTCCCTAGGAATTTCTTCAGGGATTCCTCCAGGAATTTAACCAGGAAACTAGGAATTCCGTGATAAATTCTGTCAGCAATTCTTCCAGGAATTTCTTCACTAAATCCTTCAGGGATTCCTTCAGAAATACTTCCAGGATTTGCTCTAGAAATACCTTCTATAATTTTTCAGGGATTTTTCCAGGTATTGCTCCAAGAATCCCACCAGGAATAGGAGGCAATCAGTGAAGTACTAGATTGAAAGTAGTGAGCTGGATTTTTGTATGGTGAGATGCTCAATTCTCCATTTTTGCAATGAATTGGTGCAAACAGCGTGGGTTATATGTTTCTTGGCTAATTTGATGCTGTTTGAGCAAAAGTTTGGGTAACTTTGTTGTTGTATTATTTATTTAATGCAACTTCAACAACACAGTTACCCAAACTTTTGCTCAAACAGCATCAAATTAGTCAAGAAATCATAATACCCACGCTGTTTGCACCATTTCATTGCAGAAATGGAGAATTGATTATCTCACCATACAAAAATCCAGCTCACTACTTTCAATCTAGTACTTCACTGATTGCCTCCTATTCAACCAGGAATAGGACAGATCGGTGAAGTACTAGATTTGTAGTAATGAGCTGAATATTAGTATGGTGAGAAGGCCAATAGGAGGCAATCAGTGAAGTACTAGATTGAAAGTAGTGAGCTGGATTTTTGTATGGTGAGATGATCAATTCTCCGTTTCTGCAAAGAAATGCTGCAAACAGCGTGGGTTATATGATTTCTTGCCTAATTTGATGCTGTTTGAGCAAAAGTTTGGGTAACTGTGTTGTTGTATTATTTATTTCTTGCAACTTCAACAACACAGTTACCCAAAGTTTTGCTCAAACAGCATCAAATTAGGCAAGAAATCATATAACCCACGCTGTTTGCAGCATTTCTTTGCAGAAACGGAGAATTGATCATCTCACCATACAAAAATCCAGCTCACTACTTTCAATCTAGTACTTCACTGATTGCTTCCTATTCTCCGTTTCTGCAGTGAAATGGCACAAAAAGCGTGGGTATTATGATTCCTTGCCTAATTTGATGCTGTTTGAGCAAAACTTTGGGCAATAGTGTTGTTGTTTTCTCCATTTCTTGCAACATAAACAATATAGTTATCCAAAGTTTTGCTCAAACAGCATCAAATTAGCCAAGGAATCATAATACCCACGCTTTTTACACCATTTCATTGCAGAAACGGAGAATAGACCTTCTCACCATACTAAAATTCAGCTCATTACTACAAATCTAGTACTATACCGAACGTGCCCCATTCCGCTAAGAATTCCTCCAGGAACTTGTTTAGTGATTTTACCAGGGGTTTCTCCACGAATTTCTTCAAGGATTCCCCAGGGATTCTTTCAGGAATTCCATCGTGGATTTCTCCAGGAATTCCTCCAGAAATTCCACCAGCAACTTCTCAGGGGATTTTTTCAGAAATTTCTCTCAGAGTTCCTAAACAGATTCCTCCAGATATTCATCCAGTAGTTCTTTAACCCTTTGGAGACGGATCGGTGACATTAGCCCAGACGAAAAAAAACTGACCTTTACAAATGTGGTTAAAGGATTCTTCTAGAGATTCCTCCAAGAATTCTTTCAGGGATTCCTCCAGAAATTTTCACAGGAATACTCCCAAGGATTCCTCCAGGATTTTATCCAGGAACTCCTCAAGGAATTGTTCCAGGACCCTCTAGGGATTTCTAGGAGTTCCTGGATATCCTTCAGAAATTATGTCAGCAAATACTCCAGGAATTTCGCCGGGAAATCCTCTTTAGAAATTCTTCCAGTGAATTATCGAGGAATACCTTCAGAAATTTTTCAGGGATTCCTCCAGGCGTTCCACCAGGAATTTCTCCAAAGATTCTTCCAGTAAATCCACTAGGGAAATTATTTTCTAGGAACACCTTCAGGATTTTTTCGAGAATTGCTCCAGGCATTTCTTCAGGAATTCCTCTAGAAATTTGTCCAGAAATTACTTCAGGGATTCCTCCACAATTTTTTCCAAGGATTGCCACAAGGACTCTTTCGAGGATTTCTCTAGGAATTACTCCAGAAATTCCTCGAGAAATTACTTCTAGAAATTCTCAAGGGATTTTCTCAGAAATAGAAAAACAATAGAAATAGAAATCTCCCAAAACTCCAAGAGACTCCTCCAGTCATTCCTTCAGGATTTTATCTTTTTTTTTTCAGAGATTCTTCCAGGAAATTCACTAGGAATACCTTCAGGAATTTTTCAAGAATTCCTCCCGGAATTCCTGCAGAGATTTCTCTAGGATTCGCTTCAGGGATTCCTCGACGAATTTTTTCCAGAGATTTTCTCAGGATTCCTCCAGGAAATCCTCCAGAAATTCCTCCAAACATTCTTCCAGGAAATCCTCCTGGAATTTCTCAATGGATTTTTTTAGAAATTTCTCCAGGAAATCCTTCCAGAATTCCTCTAGAGAGTTCTCAATGAATTCCTTCAGGGCTTTCTCCAGGAATTCTTCCGCGGATTGCTGCAAAAACTCATCCAGGAATTCCTCCAGGGATTTGTCCAGAAGTTCCTCCAGGAATTTCTACCGATAGAAGAAATAATGCACGAGTAAATAAAAATCCTAGACCTTTCAGAAACAGGCGAGCTTTTTTCAATGTATTGTACAAAGTACAACAGCGTGACTGCTGAAGGGTCAAATGTTATTATATTCAGTAGAGTGGGTCATCGTTTATATGGAAAAATGAAAAATTTAAATGTATCCCATCAGAGCTTTTTTGATCCCATTTCAGGACCCAAATAAGTGTGCAAAATTTGAGCACGATCAGTTATGTCTACGTTTTGCGCATCGCGTTTGAAGTTTGTATGGGATTTTACATGGGAAAAAAGACTTTTTTGCATATCTCTCATGACAAGCTCGAAATTTTCTTAAACCATGTAACCGATAAAGTGAAAACATAGCCTAAGGTGTCCTGAAAAACTTTGTCCAAGACTGCGAAGTGATCTGATGTTTATAAAAAAAAAGTTATAGCGTTAACATTGCTTGCCGAAACAGGATGATTTTGTTGCTATTGTTATGCCTTTCAGTGGTTCTCAAACTTTTTCAGCTTGCGACCCACTTTTGATTTTTATAGAATTTGGCGACCCACCAACACGTATTTTCATTGAAAAAAAAACATATTTTTTTTGCAAATTTGGACTATAGTTTTAAATAAATACATTTTCAAACTTTCATAGATTTTAGTACATATGTAGCAGTCAAATTTGAAAACATTTTTTTTAATTATAGTGCTCTTTTCGTTTTTTGGAAAGTTATTTAGTAAGGTTAAGGTGCTCCAGTATTCAGCACTCTTAGTCTAAAAAAATTGAGATAAGTTTCAAGTTTTAGGTTTACTGTCACAGTAATAAACGAAAAACATAAAAGTTATACAAAGCCTTTTACAATGTTTGGCAATTTTAAGCTTCTGCAGAACATAAACATCTACTTTGAAATGAAGCCAGACGTTTGATAACTGCAACATGTTTACGTTTCACCTACCGAATGAAATTCGTTAACTGCAACGACTGACAGACGTCAAAGTCATGTCAGTTTGTCCGAAAGTGATCTAAAATGCATTCAAAAGTGCATCGCTGTGCAGCTGTCATCTACTCTGACATAAATTGTAGCAGTAACTGACGAAGAAAACTGCACGACACTGACGAACACTACCTGCACTATTTTATAACAAATCACGAATCAAATTCACACTAAATCTCAAAGACGCTCCACACTGAACTGCAAACATTTACACGCTAACCAACCCTTTAATCGTAGACTGACAAAGAAGAGAAGGGGCCCGTATGTATAGCCACAGCTGTAAGACGTGGTTGTTCAATATGATCATGCCTGCCACACGTTATACACAAGCACAATGGTCATAGGCAAAGGAAGCTCTCAAGAATAAAGTCACCCCGGCGCACCCGATAGTTTCCCCCATGTACTTCGGATAGTGAATATATACTATGTTTTTCGGAATTATAAATCTTTTACTCATTGGTTCCAATTGGTTAGCCTATCTTGAATGTAACATAGTTTCAATTAATCCTAGTATGTACAGATCAACACCCGCTTTTCGTCATGCCATCCAAACGAAAAATCTCTCAATTTTTCTTCTTCTGCTGCTTCTTGGCGTCCACCACCACATTACCCTGCGCAATCTGGTAATCTTGCATCAGCTTCTCCTGCACGTCCGGTTTGCACGGCGAATACCGACTGTACTCCATACTGAACTCGCCCTTGCCCTGTGTGCTAGACCTCAGCTCACCAGCATAGCCAAACATATCGTTCAGGGGGACCTCGGCGTACACCGTGAACCATCCTTCCGACCCTTCGGTTCCAGTGATGATACCGTGTCGTTTGTTCAGCTGCCCGATAACCGTACCCTGGAACTCTTCCGGTGCCGTGACTTCGACCAACATGATCGGTTCTAGGATTTGCCAGCTTCCGTTCTCGAATACGCTCTTGATGGCACCCTGCGAGGCCAACATGAACGCCAATTCCGAAGAATCTACAATGTGATGAGCACCGTCCTGCAGGCGGAACTTGATACCGGACAGTTTGTGGCCCGACAGCAGACCCTTTTCGGCCATCTGGCGGAAACCCTTTTCTATGGCGGGAACAAACTGCTTCGGAACGTTAGTACCAATGGTTTCATCGGTGAATTCGATGGTTGTGTTCTGATGAGGTGGAAGCGGTTCCAGAATGCCCGTCACCCGACCATACTGACCTTGACCACCGGACTGCTTCTTGTGGAGGTAGTCGAATTCACAAGGAGCTACTAGCGTCTCACGGAAGGCAACCTTTGGCTTGCCCAGAATTACGGGACAGTTGTACTCGCGTTCCATTCGTTGGGCGTAGATTTCCAGATGGAGTTCACCCATTCCGGAAACGAGCGTTTCTTTAACATCGCTATCATACGCGAACCGGAAGGTCGGATCCTCTTTAGTGAATCGGGCAACCGCCTTGGAGAAGTTGTCTCGATCCTTGTTGTTGGCCGGTTTGATGGCCATCGAAACCACAGGATCCGGTACGAAAATAGATTCCATGGACAGTTCCAAATCCGGATTAGTCACGAAGGTATCACCGCTGGCACAGTCCACGCCAAACAAGGCGAAAATGTCCCCGGCGTAGACCTCATTAACGTCCTCCATGTTGTTCGAGTGCAACCGAACAAGGCGAGCCAATCGGACCTTCTTACCCGATCGGACGTTGAAAATGCTGTCTCCCTTCTTCAGCACGCCTTGGTAACAACGTAAGTAAGTCAGTTGACCAAACCGTCCCGCCTCCAGTTTGAATGCCAACCCCACAAATGGACTTTTACCATCACGAGCAGGATCTAGCACAATCTGCTGTGGTTCCTGGCCCTTCTTTTCAATCAGGGCAATATTCTCGACTTCGCCAGGATGAGGCAAATAGTTCAGAACCGCGTCCAAGAGTGGTTGTACTCCTTTGTTCTTCAAGGCCGTTCCAACCAAAACTGGAGTAAAAGTCCTCTTCAAAGCCGTCCTGCGAATCGCGGCCATAATATCCTGCTCTGAGGGCGTTTTCTCCTCCAAAAACAGCTCCCCAATGGATTCGTCCACATTCGATAGGTGCTCAATCAGCTCATGGCGACGCTCGTCACTTTCCGTTCTCATATCCTGTGGAATCTCATCCTCCCGCACGGTCAGCCCCAACTGGTCCTCGAAGTACAGAGCCTTCTGTTTAACCAGGTCAACTATTCCTTTGCAGTTGTTTTCCACTCCGATCGGGAGCTGAATGAAGGCGGCATTGTGATTGAGCTTCGAACGCATCTGACCCAGAACCCGGTAGGGATTGGCTCCCGTACGGTCCAGCTTGTTGATGAAGGCCAAACAAGGGACATTGTACCTAAAACAACGATTTCAAGAAATGGAAATGGTAATTTGCGTCCGTAAAACTACGCTACCGTATCCTCCTCACATACCTTTTCATCTGCCGATTGACGGTCAACGTCTGGCTCTGCACGCCTCCCACACTGCACAGGACCAGAATGGCGCCATCCAGCACTCGCAGAGCGCGCTCCACCTCCACAGTGAAATCCACATGACCGGGCGTATCGATAATGTTGATATTGTGGCCCTTCCACATCGTGTAGGTGGCAGCCGATTGGATCGTAATCCCGCGCTGTCGTTCCAGCTCCATCGAATCCATGGTGGCTCCCACATTGTCCTTCCCCTTGACTTCGTGCATCTGTTTGATGCGACCGGTGTAGAACAGGATGCGCTCGGTCAGCGTCGTCTTCCCGCTGTCGATATGCGCCGAAATGCCAATGTTCCGGATTCTCTCCAGCTTTGCGTGCTCGGCAAAAGCCGCGTGACTCGAGAACGATTGTTTAGCATTCTGAAACGCAAGCGAAACCCATCAGAATCCCGTAAGCGTCGAACTCCATTATATAACCCATAAAGACACCTACCTCAAGAACGCACTTGGCCGTGGCCAGAGAGGCGCGAACCCGCAGAAAACTACTGATGGTCATTGCGAGCGTGGTTGCACTTCTTTCTAGGAAACCGGGAAGCTGTTGATGCAATAAATTTACCGAAAATCTACTTGCAAAAACTGCACCTAAAGATTCCACGCGAGACCGGACCGATTGCGCGAGACTGAAGGACGAAACGACGAGGCACAAGCGAGCGCATCGCAGAGAAAAACATGACCCAGCGTTTGACAGTTCACAGTAAGCTGAGAAGGGTTCATTTCCAATGAGAGTATATTACAGGTGAGGAAGAAGAAGAGATGGCTATGTATTAGTAAGCAAAGAAAAATGTAAACACAAATAGTGACGTCACTATTTGACACGCGTTCTTATGGGAGCTCGCTTTACTTGTAGTAGTGATATGTTTTGCACCAAACACGGATCTCACGCACACAAAGTGTCTCTTCCACACCTTCATTAGACTCTCATTGGTTCATTTCCAAATCGCACTCGCAAAGAGAATCTTCTCACACTCTCCTTCTTCGCATCTGATGATGAGCACAGTAAAAAATATGCAAGATCTTTTTATTCATTTGATTTGATGAAAATTTTTTTATTTCTTTTATTTGATGAAAGATAAAAAATAAATCTGGCGTTCGATTTAAATATGGTCGGCGTTAAGTCAGAGGGGACCAAGTAACAAAATTGACGAAAATTAGATTTTTAAGGCATTTGATTAAGAATTACTTTGGCTACTTGGAACATTCGCCCGATTTTCTTAATGTTACAATGGGGCACGTTCGGTGTAGTACTAGATTTGTAGTAATGAGCTGAATTTTAGTATGATAAGAAGGTCAGTTCCCTGTTTCTGCAATGAAATGGGACAAAAAACGTGGGTATTATGATTCGTTGCCTAATAGGAGGCAATCAGTGAAGTACTAGATTGAAAGTAGTGAGCTGGATTTTTGTATGGTGAGATGATCAATAGGACAGATCGGTGAAGTACTAGATTTGTAGTAATGAGCTGAATTTTAGTATGGTGAGAAGGTCAGTTCTCCGTTTCTGCAATGCAATGGTGCAAAAAGCGTGGGTGTTATGATTCCTTGCCTAATTTGATGCTGTTTGAGCAAAACTTTGGGCAACAGTGTGGTTATTTTCTCCATTTCTTACAACATAAACAACATAGTTATCCAAAGTTTTGCTCAAACAGCATCAAATTAGGTAAGGAATCATAATACCCACGCTTTTTGCACCATTTCATTGCAGAAACGGAGAACTGACCTTCTCACCATACTAAAATTCAGCTCATTACTACAAATCTAGTACTACACCGAACGTGCCCCATTGTAACATTAAGAAAATCGGGCGAATGTTCCAAGTAGCCAAAGTAATTCTTAATCAAATGCCTTAAAAATCTAATTTTCGTCAATTTTGTTACTTGGTCCCCTCTGACTTAACGCCGACCATATTTAAATCGAACGCCAGATTTATTTTTTATCTTTCATCAAATAAAAGAAATAAAAAAATTTTCATCAAATCAAATGAATAAAAAGATCTTGCATATTTTTTACTGTGCTCATCATCAGATGCGAAGAAGGAGAGTGTGAGAAGATTCTCTTTGCGAGTGCGATTTGGAAATGAACCAATGAGAGTCTAATGAAGGTGTGGAAGAGACACTTTGTGTGCGTGAGATCCGTGTTTGGTGCAAAACATATCACTACTACAAGTAAAGCGAGCTCCCATAAGAACGCGTGTCAAATAGTGACGTCACTATTTGTGTTTACATTTTTCTTTGCTTACTAATACATAGCCATCTCTTCTTCTTCCTCACCTGTAATATACTCTCATTGGAAATGAACCCTTCTCAGCTTACTGTGAACTGTCAAACGCTGGGTCATGTTTTTCTCTGCGATGCGCTCGCTTGTGCCTCGTCGTTTCGTCCTTCAGTCTCGCGCAATCGGTCCGGTCTCGCGTGGAATCTTTAGGTGCAGTTTTTGCAAGTAGATTTTCGGTAAATTTATTGCATCAACAGCTTCCCGGTTTCCTAGAAAGAAGTGCAACCACGCTCGCAATGACCATCAGTAGTTTTCTGCGGGTTCGCGCCTCTCTGGCCACGGCCAAGTGCGTTCTTGAGGTAGGTGTCTTTATGGGTTATATAATGGAGTTCGACGCTTACGGGATTCTGATGGGTTTCGCTTGCGTTTCAGAATGCTAAACAATCGTTCTCGAGTCACGCGGCTTTTGCCGAGCACGCAAAGCTGGAGAGAATCCGGAACATTGGCATTTCGGCGCATATCGACAGCGGGAAGACGACGCTGACCGAGCGCATCCTGTTCTACACCGGTCGCATCAAACAGATGCACGAAGTCAAGGGGAAGGACAATGTGGGAGCCACCATGGATTCGATGGAGCTGGAACGACAGCGCGGGATTACGATCCAATCGGCTGCCACCTACACGATGTGGAAGGGCCACAATATCAACATTATCGATACGCCCGGTCATGTGGATTTCACTGTGGAGGTGGAGCGCGCTCTGCGAGTGCTGGATGGCGCCATTCTGGTCCTGTGCAGTGTGGGAGGCGTGCAGAGCCAGACGTTGACCGTCAATCGGCAGATGAAAAGGTATGTGAGGAGGATACGGTAGCGTAGTTTTACGGACGCAAATTACCATTTCCATTTCTTGAAATCGTTGTTTTAGGTACAATGTCCCTTGTTTGGCCTTCATCAACAAGCTGGACCGTACGGGAGCCAATCCCTACCGGGTTCTGGGTCAGATGCGTTCGAAGCTCAATCACAATGCCGCCTTCATTCAGCTCCCGATCGGAGTGGAAAACAACTGCAAAGGAATAGTTGACCTGGTTAAACAGAAGGCTCTGTACTTCGAGGACCAGTTGGGGCTGACCGTGCGGGAGGATGAGATTCCACAGGATATGAGAACGGAAAGTGACGAGCGTCGCCATGAGCTGATTGAGCACCTATCGAATGTGGACGAATCCATTGGGGAGCTGTTTTTGGAGGAGAAAACGCCCTCAGAGCAGGATATTATGGCCGCGATTCGCAGGACGGCTTTGAAGAGGACTTTTACTCCAGTTTTGGTTGGAACGGCCTTGAAGAACAAAGGAGTACAACCACTCTTGGACGCGGTTCTGAACTATTTGCCTCATCCTGGCGAAGTCGAGAATATTGCCCTGATTGAAAAGAAGGGCCAGGAACCACAGCAGATTGTGCTAGATCCTGCTCGTGATGGTAAAAGTCCATTTGTGGGGTTGGCATTCAAACTGGAGGCGGGACGGTTTGGTCAACTGACTTACTTACGTTGTTACCAAGGCGTGCTGAAGAAGGGAGACAGCATTTTCAACGTCCGATCGGGTAAGAAGGTCCGATTGGCTCGCCTTGTTCGGTTGCACTCGAACAACATGGAGGACGTTAATGAGGTCTACGCCGGGGACATTTTCGCCTTGTTTGGCGTGGACTGTGCCAGCGGTGATACCTTCGTGACTAATCCGGATTTGGAACTGTCCATGGAATCTATTTTCGTACCGGATCCTGTGGTTTCGATGGCCATCAAACCGGCCAACAACAAGGATCGAGACAACTTCTCCAAGGCGGTTGCCCGATTCACTAAAGAGGATCCGACCTTCCGGTTCGCGTATGATAGCGATGTTAAAGAAACGCTCGTTTCCGGAATGGGTGAACTCCATCTGGAAATCTACGCCCAACGAATGGAACGCGAGTACAACTGTCCCGTAATTCTGGGCAAGCCAAAGGTTGCCTTCCGTGAGACGCTAGTAGCTCCTTGTGAATTCGACTACCTCCACAAGAAGCAGTCCGGTGGTCAAGGTCAGTATGGTCGGGTGACGGGCATTCTGGAACCGCTTCCACCTCATCAGAACACAACCATCGAATTCACCGATGAAACCATTGGTACTAACGTTCCGAAGCAGTTTGTTCCCGCCATAGAAAAGGGTTTCCGCCAGATGGCCGAAAAGGGTCTGCTGTCGGGCCACAAACTGTCCGGTATCAAGTTCCGCCTGCAGGACGGTGCTCATCACATTGTAGATTCTTCGGAATTGGCGTTCATGTTGGCCTCGCAGGGTGCCATCAAGAGCGTATTCGAGAACGGAAGCTGGCAAATCCTAGAACCGATCATGTTGGTCGAAGTCACGGCACCGGAAGAGTTCCAGGGTACGGTTATCGGGCAGCTGAACAAACGACACGGTATCATCACTGGAACCGAAGGGTCGGAAGGATTTCTGCAATGAAATGGTGCAAACAGCGTAGGTTATATGATTTATTGGCTAATTTGATGCTATTTGAGCAAAAGTTTGAATAACTGTGTTGTTGTATTATTTTTTCCTGCAACTTCAACAACACAGTTATCGAAACTTTTGCTCAAACAGCATCAAATTAGTCAATAAATCATATAACCTACGCTGTTTGCACCATTTCATTGCAGAAATGGATAATGGGGCACGTTCGGTGTAGTACTAGATTTGTAGTAATGAGCTGAATTTTAGTATGGTGAGAAGGTCAGTTCTCCGTTTCTGCAATGAAATGGTGCAAAAAGCGTGGGTATTATGATTCCTTACCTAATTTGATGCTGTTTGAGCAAAACTTTGGATAACTATGTTGTTTATGTTGTAAGAAATGGAGAAAATAACCACACTGTTGCCCAAAGTTTTGCTCAAACAGCATCAAATTAGGCAAGGAATCATAATACCCACGCTTTTTGCTATTGCTATTTGATGCTGTTTGAGCAAAACTTTGGATAACTATGTTGTTTATGTTGCAAGAAATGGAGAAAACAACAACACTGTTGCCCAAAGTTTTGCTCAAACAGCATCAAATTAGGCAAGGAATCATAATAGGACAGATCGGTGAAGTACTAGATTTGTAGTAATGAGCTGAATTTTAGTATGATGAGAAGGCCAATTCTCCGTTTCTGCAATGAAATGGTGCAAAAAACGTGGGTATTATGATTCCTTGTCTAATTTGATGCTGTTTGAGCAAAACTTTGGGCAACGGTGTTATTATTTTCTCCATTTCTTGCTTCATAAACAACATAGTAATCCAAAGTTTTGCTCAAACAGCATCAAATTAGACAAGGAATCATAATACCCACGCTTTTTGCACCATTTCATTGCAGAAACGGAGAATTGGCCTTCTCACCATACTAAAATTCAGCTCATTACTACAAATCTAGTACCACACCGAACGTGCTCCATTCTCCGTTTCTGCAATGAAATGGTGCAAAAAGCGTGGGTATTATGATATCTTGCCTAATTTGATGCTGTTTGAGCAAAACTTTGGGGAACAGTGTTGTTGTTTTCTCCATTTCTTGCAACATAAACAACATAGTTATCCAAAGTTTTGCTCAAACAGCATCAAATTAGGCAAGAAATCATAATACCCACGCTTTTTGCACCATTTCTTTGCAGAAACGGAGAATAGGACAGATCGGTGAAGTACTAGATTTGTAGTAATGAGCTGAATTTTTTAATGGTGAGAAGGTCAATAGGACAGATCGGTGAAGTACTAGATTTGTAGTAATGAGATGAATTTTAGTATGGTGAGAAGGTCAATAGGAGGCAATCAGTGAAGTACTAGATTGAAAGTAGTGAGCTGGATTTTAGTATGGTGAGATTATCAATAGGAGGCAATCAGTGAAGTACTAGATTGAAAGTAGTGAGCTGGATTTTTGTATGGTGAGATGTTCAATTCTCCATTTCTGCAATGAAATGGTTCAAACAGCGTGGGTATTATGATTTCTTGACTAATTTGATGCTGTTTGAGCAAAAGTTTGTGTAACTGTATTGTTGAAGTTGCATGAAATAAATAATACAACAACAAAGTTACCCAAACTTTTGCTCAAACAGCATCAAATTAGCCAAGAAATCATATAACCCACGCTGTTTGCACCAATTCATTGCAAAAATGGAGAATTGAACATCTCACCATACAAAAATCCAGCTCACTACTTTCAATCTAGTACTTCACTGATTGCCTCCTATTCTCCATTTCTGCAATGAAATGGTGCAAACAGTGTGGGTTATATGATTTCATGTCCAATTTAATGCTGTTTGAGCAAAAGTTTAGGTAACTGTGTTGTTAAAGTTGCAAGAAATAAATAATACAACATCACAGTTACACAAACTTTTGCTCAAATAGCATCAAATTAGTCAATAAATCATATAACCCACGCTGTTTGCTCCATTTCATTGCAGAAATGGAGAACTGATCATCTCACCATACTAAAATCCAGCTCACTACATTCAATCTAGTACTTCACTGATTGCCTCCTATTCTCCGTTTCTGCAATAAAATGGTGCAAAAAAACGTGGGTATTATAATTCCTTGCGTAATAGGAGGCAATCAGTGAAGTACTAGATTGAAAGTAGTGAGCTGGATTTTTGTATGGTGAGATGATCAATTCTCCATTTCTGCAATGAAATGATGCAAACAGCGTAGGTTATATGATTTATTGGCTAATTTGATGCTATTTGAGCAAAAGTTTGAATAACTGTGTTGTTGTATTATTTTTTCCTGCAACTTCAACAACACAGTTATCCAAACTTTTGCTCAAACAGCATCAAATTAGTCAATAAATCATATAACCCACGCTGTTTGCACCATTTCATTGCAGAAATGGAGAATTGATCATCTCGCCATACAAAAATCCAGCTCACTACTTTCAATCTAGTACTTCACTGATTGCCTCCTATTTGATGCTGTTTGAGCAAAACTTTGAGCAACAGTGTTGTTGTTTTCTTCATTTCTTGCAACATAAACAACATAGTTATCCAAAGTTTTGCTCAAACAGCATCAAATTAGGCAAGGAATGGGGCACGTTCGGTGTAGTACTAGATTTGTAGTAATGAGCTAAATTTTTGTATGGTGAGAAGGTCCATTATCCGTTTCTGCCATGAAATGGTGCAAAAAGCGTGTGTATTATGATTCCTTGCCTAATTTGATGCTGTTTGAGCAAAACTTTGGGCAATAGTGTTGCTGTTTTCTCCATTTCTTGCAACATAAACAACATAGTTATCCAAATTTTTGCTCAAGCAGCATCAAATTAGGCAAGGAATCATAATACCCACGCGTTTTGCACCATTTCATTACAGAAACGGAGAATGGACCTTCTCACCATACAAAAATTCAGCTCATTACTACAAATCTAGTACTACACCGAACGTGCCCCATTATAATACCCACGCTTTTTGCACCATTTTATTGCAGAAACGGAGAATTGACCTTCTCACCATACTAAAATTCAGCTCATTACTACAAATCTAGTACTACACCGAACGTGCCCCATTCTCCGTTTCTGCAATGAAATGGTGCAAAAAGCGCGGGTATTATGATTCCTTGATTAATTTGATGCTGTTTGAGCAAAACTTTGGACAACAGTGTTGTTTTCTCCATTTCTTGCAACATAAACAACATAGTTATCCAAAGTTTTGCTCAAACAGCATCAAATTAGGCAAGGAATCGTAATACCCACGCTTTTTGAACCATTTCATTGCAGAAACGGAGAATTGCAGAAACGGAGAATTGACCTTCTCACCATACAAAAATTCAGCTCATTACTACAAATCTAGTACTACACCGAACGTGCCCCATTTTCGCAGTTCAATCAAAAGAAAGGTGTAGTACTAGATTTGTAGTAATGAGCTGAATTTTAGTATGGTGAGAAGGTCAATGGGGCACGTTCGTTGTAGTACTAGATTTGTAGTAATGAGCTGAATTTTAGTATGGTGAGAAGGTCATTTCTCCGTTTCTGCAATGAAATGGTGCAAAAAGCGTGGGTATTATGATTCCTTGCCTAATTTGATGCTGTTTGAGCAAAATTTTGGGCAAGTGTTGTGTTGTTTTCTCCATTTCTTGTAACATAAACAACATAGATATCCAAAGTTTTGCTCAAACAGCATTAAATTAGGCAAGGAATCATAATACCCACGCTTTTTGCACCATTTCATTGCAGAAACGGAGAAATGACCTTCTCACCATACTAAAATTCAGCTCATTACTACAAATCTAGTACTACAACGAACGTGCCCCATTGACCTTCTCACCATACTAAAATTCAGCTCATTACTACAAATGTAGTACTTCATCGATCTGTCCTATAGGAAGCAATCAGTGAAGTACTAGATTGAAAGTAGTGAGCTGAATTTTTGTATGGTGAGATGATCAATTCTCCGTTTCTGCAATGAAATGGTGCAAACAGCTTGGGTTATATGATTACTTGCCTAATTTGATGCTGTTTGAGCAAAAGTTTGGTTAATTGTGTTGTTGTATTATTTATTTCTTACAACTTCAACAACACAGTTACCCAAACTTTTGCTCAAACAGCATCGAGTTAGGCAAGAAATCATATAACCCACGCTGTTTGCACCATTTCATTGCAGAAACGGAGAATTAATCATCTCACCATACAAAAATCCAGCTCACTACTTTCAATCTAGTACTTCACTGATTGCTTCCTATTGATAATAGTGTGCAGTCAGAGTGGACCAAATGCTTGATGTCAAGAGAATTGATTTTTTTTTGTTAATATCCAATAATCAAAATAGTTTATCTTCAAAATATAATAAGTTTCCAAATCGTATGACCCCCTAACGCATTATCTGATGATTATAGGAGGCAATCAGTGAAGTACTAGATTGAAAGTAGTGAGCTGGATTTTAGTATGGTGAGATGTTCAAAATTCTCTATTTCTGCAAAGAAATGGTTCAAACAGCGTGGGTATTATGATTTCTTGACTAATTTGATGCTGTTTGAGCAAATGTTTGGGTAACTGTGTTGTTGAAGTTGCATGAAATAAATAATACAACAACAAAGTTACCCAAACTTTTGCTAAAACAGCATCAAATTAGCCAAGAAATCATATAACCCACGCTGTTTGCACCAATTCATTGCAAAAATAAAGAATTGAACATCTCACCATACAAACATCCAGCTCATTACTTTCAATCTAGTACTTCACTGATTGCCTCCTATAGGAAGCAATCAGTGAAGTACTAGATTGAAAGTAGTGAGCTGGATTTTTGTATGGTGAGATGATCAGTTCTCCATTTCTGCGATGAAATGGTGCAAACAGCGTGGGTTGTATGGTTTCTTGCCTAATTTGATGCTGTTTGAGCAAAACTTTGGGTAACTGTGTTGTTGAAGTTGCAAGAAATAAATAATACAACAACACAGTTACCCAAACTTTTGCTCAAACAGCATCAAATTAGGCAAGAAATCATATAACCCAAGCTGTTTGCACCATTTCATTGCAGAAACGGAGAATGGGGCACGTTCGGTGCAGTACTAGATTTGTAGTAATGAGCTGAATTTTAGTATGGTGAGAAGGTCAATTCTCCGTTTCTGCAATAAAATGGTGCAAAAAGCGTGGGTATTATGATTCCTTACCTAATTTGATGCTGTTTGAGCAAAACTTTGGATAACTATGTTGTTTATGTTGCAAGAAATGGAGAAAACAACGACACTGTTGTCCAAAGTTTTGCTCAAACAGCATCAAATTAGACAAGGAATCATAATACCCACGCTTTTTGCACCATTTTATTGCAGAAACGGAGAATAGGACAGATCGGTGAAGTACTAGATTTGTAGTAATGAGCTGAATTTTAGTATGGTGAGAAGGTGAATTCTCCGTTTCTGCAATGAAATGGTGCAAAAAGCGTGGGTATTATGATTCCTTGTCTAATTTAATGCTGTTTGAGCAAAACTTTGGGCAACAGTGTTGTTATTTTCTCCATTTCTTGCAACATAAACAACATAGTTATCCAAAGTTTTGCTCAAACAGCATCAAATTAGGTAAGGAATCATAATACCCACGCTTTTTGCACCATTTCATTGCAGAAACGGAGAATTCACCTTCTCACCATACTAAAATTCAGCTCATTACTACAAATCTAGTACTACACCGAATGTTGCGAACAGCAGTTACGGGCACCGCTCTTTTAGCCAGGTAAATGAAAAACGCGCAGTTTATGCATTTAGCCTATGCTGTAAAGAACTTCGGTGTTTTACCCGTGCTGTTGCTTGGTTTGATGAATTGTTATTGCTTTACACATATTGACAGCACGGGATAAAACAGAAAACATCTGAAAAGTGACATGTACAGACAAAGGGTAATACGACGATACACAGTGGTTCTCAAAACATTTCTCACGTAACACCGAACGTGCCCCATTGACCTTCTCACCATACTAAAATTCAGCTCATTACTACAAATCTAGTACTTCACCGATCTGTCCTATTGATCATCTCACCATACAAAAATCCAGCTCACTACTTTCAATCTAGTACTTCACTGATTGCTTCCTATAGGACAGATCGGCGAAATACTAGAATTGTAGTAATGAGCTGAATTTTAGTATGGTGAGAAGGTCAATTCTCCGTTTCTGCAATGAAATGGTGCAAAAAGCGTGGGTATTATGATTCCTTGCCTAATTTTATGCTGTTTGAGCAAAACTTTGGGCAACATTGCTGTTGTTTTCTCCATTTCTTGCAACATAAACAACATAGTTATACAAAGTTTTGCTCAAACAACATCAAATTAGGCAAGGAATCATAATACCCACGCTTTTTGCACCATTTCATTGCAGAAACAGAGAATTGACCTTCTCACCATACAAAAATTCAGCTCATTACTACAATTCTAGTACTACACCGAACGTGCCCCATTGATCAAGAAAGTACGTGAAACCTCATTTTATTATGGTCCATATCGTATTTTACAGATCATCGTGTTGAAGCATATTGTGGCATTTCGCGTGCAGACAGAGTGGACCATGTGTCTCTAAGAAAAATAGTTGAAATTATTTTATTCTTTGTAATCCTTTCCAAATCAAAATATGTTTGTTTAGTAGCTGTTGGGCATCATATTGAAATAAACCATTTCCCGTTTCATGAAGAAATTGATTTTACCGGTTATTTTAGAATCGTGTGCTTGGTTCACTCTGTCTGAACGAAATTTTGAAAAACGCCAGTCCTCTGAATAAATTATTATGAACTGTGTAACTACAATATTTCAAAAACAAGAGACGAACCAGCTCAGGGCTGAAAGTCTCAAAAATGAAGGAAAAAAATATTACAAAAACGTACCGAACTATGAAAATGCGTTCAAATGTTGTTGGCTATTAAATGTTCAAGTAAAGAACTCTTAAACAGCTCAATAATTGACTACCCTTCGTGATATTGAACTGTTGTACTTGGTCCACTCTGACTGAACATAAAAATTGAAAATGGTAATCATCAGTGTAATGACAGAAATATCAAATTTCAAACTTCCTGCTCCTATTAGCTGTTGTTCTACTTGTGCATAATTTTTTCATCAAATATGTAAAAACTTGAGTACGAACTGCAGTTGGTAATAGATTTTCCAAAAATCGTTAAGTCAGAGTAGAGGACCATGTGTCTTTAATCATATTTCTAGATAAACGACTTTAAAGTTTGCAACTCTATAAGTTTTGAGTTTTTCAGCAAATGTTCTTGAATTTTTGTCATAAATCTTAATAACTATTCATCAAAGCATCGCTCTGTACTGATCGTGAAAAAAACGAAAAATAAAGCCTAAAACCGAGAAATGGCTAAGTAATTGACTGTATTTAGTCCACTTTTTTAACTATGAGAGGTAGCTAAGCCCGTGCACCCAGTGTCAGATGTTCCGTACACTAGGCGCCCTTCACCCTTTGCCAAAAAACCCTTCCGTTACCAACCCCCCCTAACGAGAGTGCGAAAAAATACTCTTTTCGTTATAACTTTTTTGTTTTTCAATATTTTTCAACCAAATTTTGACACAAACAGCGGATATCCTTCTATTTTAAGGATTTGCTAGGGATTGTTGGAATGGCCACCTGGTTCCGGAGTTATTCCGGAATCAAAATGGGTCATTCGATTTGGCTATTTTGGAAAAAGTAAATTTTCGATATGAGAGCCGTTCAGTTTTCAGACCTAAGTGCACTAGAATGATAGAAAAAATTGTCTAGAAGTCCATCCCGGTCACTACGTGCCTTGGAACCCGTTTTACGGATGTTCCGGGGAACCGGTTCCGGGGTCAATTTTTGAATATGATTCAATCCCATCATGCGACACCTCAAACTTCATGATTTTTCAAGATGCATCATTCTGTGCTGTTTGGCGTTGTCTGAAATACTGTTGGCCATTTTGGAACCGGTTTTCGGATTTCCCGGGAATCGGTTCCGATGATTCCGGGGTCAAATTTACGAAAGTAAACAAACACCATCATGCGGCATATCAAACTTCATGATTTTGAAAATTATGGCATTTTATCATAATGGTTGGCCACTAAGGATACATTTGGCCATTATGGAATCGGTATACGGATTTTCCGGAATCCAGTTCCGGGGCCAAGTTTTGAAAATGGTTCGATACCGTCATGCGGCATCTCGAACATCGTGATTTTCAAAATACATCATTCTGGGCTAATATTGCGTTATCTGAAATACTGTTGGCCATTGTAGAATCGGTATTCAGATTTCCCGGGAATCGATTGCGGTGGTTGCGGGGTCAATTTTTTGAAGATAAACACCAGGAATTCCTACGGAATTTCCTACAGAAATTCCTCTGGAAATTCTTCTAGGAATTCCTCCGGAAATTCCTCCAGGAATTCCTCCGGAAATGCCTCCAGGAATTCCTCCGGAAATTCCTCCAGGAATTCCTCCGGAAATTCCTCCAGGAATTCCTCCGGAAATTCCTCCAGGAATTCCTCCGGAAATTCCTCCAGGAATTCCTCCGGAAATTCCTCCAGGAATTCCTCCGGAAATTCCTCCAGGAATTCCTCCAGGAATTCCTCCGGAAATTCCTCCGGAAATTCCTCCAGGAATTCCTCCGGAAATTCCTCCAGGAATTCCTCCGGAAATTCCTCCAGGAATTCCTCCGGAAATTCCTCCAGGAATTCTTCCGGAAATTCCTCCAGGAATTCCTCCGGAAATTCCTCCAGGAATTCCTCCGGAAATTCCTCCAGGAATTCCTCCGGAAATTCCTCCAGGAATTCCTCCGGAAATTCCTCCAGGAATTCCTCCGGAAATTCCTCCAGGAATTCCTCCGGAAATTCCTCCAGGAATTCCTCCGGAAACTCCTCCAGGAATTCCTCTGGAAATTCCTCCAGGAATTCCTCTGGAAATTCCTCCAGGAATTCCTCTGGAAATTCCTCCAGGAATTCCTCCGGAAATTCCTCCAGGAATTCCTCCGGAAATTCCTCCAGGAATTCCTCCGGAAATTCCTCCAGGAATTCCTCCGGAAATTCCTCCAGGAATTCTTCCGGAAATTCCTCCTGGAGGAATTTCCGGAGGAATTCCTGGAGGAATTTCCGGAGGAATTTCCGGAGGAATTCCTGGAGGAATTTCCGGAGGAATTCCTGGAGGAATTTCCGGAGGAATTCCTGGAGGAATTTCCGGAGGAATTCCTGGAGGAATTTCCGGAGGAATTCCTGGAGGAATTTCCGGAGGAATTCCTGGAGGAATTTCCGGAGGAATTCCTGGAGGAATTTCCGGAGGAATTTCCGGAGGAATTCCTGGAAGAACTACACAGAAAAAAATGTTGTGTAATATTACATCTGAACTGCTGCAACCCGATCAATACGTCGATTGCATGAATATTACATCGGACGATGTACACATAAGAACAAAAGATTTTACATCAAAACGATGTAATCGTACATAGGAATCGTGATTACATTGATTATTTAGTACATCGGAATGAATTACATCGGGCGGGTTGCATTTATTTTTTGCTGTGTACCGTAGGAATTCCTGGAAGAACTTCCGTAGGAATTGCTGGAAGAATTTCCGTAGGAATTCCTGGTGGAATTCCTGGAGGAATTTCCGGAGGAATTCCTAGAAGAATTTTCAGAGGAATTTCTGTAGGAACTTCCGTAGGAATTCCTGGTGTTTATCTTCGAAAAATTGACCCCGGAACCACCGGAACGGATTCCCGGGAAATCTGTATACCTGTTCTACAATGGCCAACAGTATTTCAGATAACACAATATTAGCCCAGAATGATGTATTTTGAAAATAATGATGTTTGAGATGCCGCATGACGGTATTGAACCATTTTCAAAACTTGGCCCCGGAACTGGATTCCGGAAAATCCGTATACCGATTCCATAATGGCCAAATGTATCCTAAGTGGCCAACCATTATGATAAAGTGCCATAATTTTCAAAATCATGAAGTTTGATATGCCGCATGATGGTGTTTGTTTACTTTCGAAAATTGGACCCCGGAATCATCGGAACCGATTCCCGGGAAATCCGAATACCGGTTCCAAAATGGCCAACAGTATTTCAGACAACGCCAAAACAGCACAGAATGATGCATCTTGAAAAATCATGAAGTTTGAGGTGTCGCATGATGGGATTGAATCATATTCAAAAATTGACCCCGGAACCGGTTCCCCGGAACATCCGTAAAACGGGTTCCAAGGCACGTAGTGACCGGGATGGACTTCTAGACAATTTTTTCTATCATTCTAGTGCACTTAGGTCTGAAAACTGAACGGCTCTCATATCGAAAATTTACTTTTTCCAAAATAGTCAAATCGAATGACCCATTTTGATTCCGGAATAACTCCGGAACCAGGTGGCCATTCCAACAATCCCTAGCAAATCCTTAAAATAGAAGGATATCCGCTTTTTGTGTCAAAATTTGGTCGAAAAATATTGAAAAACAAAAAAGTTTTAACGAAAAGAGTATTTTTTCGCACTCTCGTTAGGGGGGGTTGGTAACGGAAGGGTTAAGGTAAATCTCTCCTTCGTCGCCTTTTATAAGCACGGGCCTGGGTCGAACATTAAGCCCTTTGGAAAAAAAAATACTTCGTTGATAGTGAAAAATTTATTGTAATAAATCGAGATCTTGTCATTTTCTGTAACAAGTTGGGATAAAGAATAATTGCCACGCCATCTTTGTTGATTGTTTTGTGTCATGTCCGACAATTCGACAATGATTTTTGCCAAGCCGAATAATCTAAAACAAAATCCGAAAAAAAACCGGTAAAACCAGCAAAAGTTTTTTTATATATTTAGGCTAGGGAAAACTAGTGCCACTCTCTCAGTTAGGGTTAATGGCAAAAGACTTTCAAACCATACTTTCAATGGTTAACGTGCAGCACACGTGCTCGACCAAATCAAAACTACGTGCGTAACTCCAATTCCATCCGAAGATTTTCACAAATTCAAATGTAAATATTTAAATTTCCAACGGAATTTTATACAAGTTCATGTGTGGATTTTAATGTAAACAATTTCAATTCATATGCTTTTCGTTGCTAACCGTCGTTAACCGCGCCTAACTGCTGCTCAGTTAGCAGCGGTTAGCGACGGTTAGGAACGGATAAATGCAGATTTTCCGGATAGGAAAGGATATGTCATTCCCCTTGTTTTAGACGGTTTTCTACAGTTTACCAATAAAAGCATTACAACAAAATTCTATGTTGTTCATTTACCAGAAGTAAGCAAAACTCTGGCGGCTATTGGTGCTCGCAGAATGCTGAATTGGAATTCCAATAGAAACAATAAAACTTGCTGTAGAGTTGTTTAGTGATTAAAGTATAATTAACCGAAAGAGCACATTTTCCCAAGTATAACTCATCAATTATATGTTACTCTAATACCCGAGCTAATACCCAAGCCAATATGTACCTTTGTTTTGATAGTCAAACAAACAAAACAATTTTAATTCACATGGATAAAATGTCAGTTCAATCGATAGAATAGCAACTCGCCCTGAACAGAAATATTCCACACAACTTTAAATGAATTTTTAAAATAATTTTTGGGCACCCAAGATGATGAAATTTTAGATTTAGATTAGGTATAGTTTTTAAGGGTTTTTCAACGTAAATATTAACCTTTTCTAAATGATTCATAATCAGCATTAGTTCGATAATTTGTATATTGCTTTTATTTACAACATATATGTTCGCTAACACAGTTGACTTACATTCGTATTGCAAAATTTGGTTTAGTGTTTTAACATAAAGCTCAACGGTACATATTTTCAACATAACTGCTTTGACTTAATAACGACTAGATAATAAGTTACTACATAAACATAATGACTTAGACCATTGACATGGTACAATATACCATCGCAGACATTTTCACCAAATATTTCTACAATATTCGTGCGTTTTTTAACGTTCCTGTTTTGCGTTGCTTGTCAAGTTTAACCCACAAGCTCACACTTGATCTGCTCGTTTATTATTTTTTTCTCATTGGTTACTAGTAAAGGGTACATTAATAAAATGACGCAGAAATGCACAAACTTCTCATCGAAAATCTATCGGGTTAAATGCAGATGATTTCTAGCTGCTAGTTTTACGGACGCGCTCGTAGTGTAGATATGACTCTAGTATAAAAAGTATCTGAAATTTTTATCAAACACTTTACTCCCGATCGTGTAATTTTCGATGGCGCTTCAAATTGGAAGAGCAAGAAAACTTTTTCAGGCACACATCGCAACAATATGGTCGTTCACCTGAAAAATAAAAAAAATGTTACGTTCAAGCGCATACACGGCTATATATCGAAATGTGATTTATCGATGTTCAAAACCTAGCATCCTCATGATAATGTTTGGGGTGCCTGGAATATAAAACGGCTTAAACCCCTGTTTGAAAGCCTAGAGCAGTGATCACAAAAACCGAGTACCAATGTGCAGTGTCCGAGCCGCTTTCGACCAATCTTCAATTGGCTATTTTTTTCCCAATCGGCTGATCTGCCATCAGCCGGAACACTTTTTGATTCCTTCCAGTCGAGAATAAACACCGAACCGTCCGACACAACAATATTCACAAAACTAAAAATTCTGGCTCTAGCTGTCAAGCACGTTCAAACCAAAGTAGTCAGTATCCACGTTAAAAGCAATGCCCACTCTAGATACTACACAATGCACTTCATTATGTTAATTGCAATCATTTTTACAAATGAAAAAATCCGAAATAAACAACTGTAGTCTGTAAAACGTTTCTCAATCTGTAGACCGTTTTAAAGCACATCTTCAATTTTATAGTGGCTGTGTTGGACATAAAATTATCGCTTTTAACTCAGAGCCTCCTCTGTCTCTTATCTAACACAATGCCCTAAGGCGCAGCGGTTATGAAATGCTACCGCTATTGCTGCGAATAAACGGAAACCTTCGGTTCAGTTATCACTCAGTATCCTCGTTCACAAGCTGGTTCGGTTAGAATTGTTCCATGCTGAATTTTTATGCTTTACTTTGCAACCTAAAAGTCTTTTTTTGTCATATTACAGCCACTGCAGTTCTATTAATGGATTGATGATTTATTTTATTGGGGATGAACCAGCCTCGGGCTGAAAATCTCCCTAATAAAGCTAAAAATAATAATAATAATTTATTTTATTGTGTTTAATTTTCGTTCGATCATCAGTAGGTCATGTCTTTTGGCTCGAATTCAAAGAACAAAGCACAAACGGCAATGATTCACTGGATTCAGATTATATTCTGAAGGTGCAAGGTTTTGATTCCGCGATATCGTGGTCAGTCTCCAATAGTATCTTACCGGTGTGTGTGCGGTAGTGAAGTTCCAGGCTGCGAGCGTTATCGAATACCTTGGTACAGGTGGTGCACCGGAACGGATTTTCGTCACTATGCACCCGATAGTGAGTTTTCAGTGTTGATGCGTTAAAAAATGATTTGGAACATATATCACATTTGTATGGCTTTTCGCCGTCGTGCAGTAGCATATGCTGGCGGAGATCACTGAAAGATTTGTGGCACACATGGCATTCGTGGCTGCTTACTCGATTTGGTGGGCCACGATTCAGGTTGACCGGAGATTGAACCTGCATTGGTTTTTCAGTCCGAATGTTGATGATGTTATTATTGATATTTAAGCCACTCGGACTCGCCATCAAGTTCGTACTTGCTTCATTTCGATCCCTTCTATTGGGCGAAATCGGAGTGGTCTTGATCGCAGTTCTTTGCGAATATTTCACCTTTGAATGAATATATTCCACGTGCATATTCAAATTCTTTGCGAAGTGAAACGTCTTTGGACAGTAAAAGCATTTGAAGATTTTTTCTTCTTTGTGACTAGTAATGTGTTTCTCAAGCTGTTCCAAAATGGAAAACTCAGCAGAACAAAATTCACATTTAAACAAAGGAACTAAGCTGGCATGACGACTAAAATCAATACCATTGTTTGTTAGGAGACTTGTCTGAATAGGCATTCCTATTCCATTGGAACTCGCGTCCATTTGCATGTCTTCGGAGACATCATTTGATTCAGATTCGTCCCATTCTTCAATATCAGCTTCATTGATATCGTCATCGTCATCTTCATCCTCCTCCTCGCCGGTAGTGCCGATAATAAAATCTGGTTCTGTTTTAATTACCACTTCCGGCTCGAGGAAGGTCGATCGTAGATATTCATCGTTCTGAATACACTGCTCACGGAACTGATGGAATCCTTCTACTTTAGATCTGCATGTAACACATATCGCAGTCGGATAGCCAAGCTTTTGGGATACCTTCAAAAAAATTGGACGGTAATTTGTATCATTCAAACTTTGATCTTTAGTAATAAATCTCCCAAATCGGCATCATACGCACCTTCACCGTTGTGCAGTCGTAAATTAAAGTCTGCAGCAATTCACTTCCACTATCACCAAAAATAGATTCCAAGTTGTCATCGCCGGACAAGCAAAGCCTGCAAATGTTTTCTATTTTTGCACTAGAAAGGAAGAAATTTTCAGCAAAATCAATTTCATTCGGTAGCATTGAATTTCGATGTCAAAAGTTGAATCAGAGTGGTGCTTTCCCAAAATACTTACTGAAAGGTGCTCATGTTTGCATGAATAACATTTGCGTATCTTTGGAGAAAAATTTTCAGATAATAGCTGGCGAAAAATTGACGAAATAATTTTTTTCTTCGCGGAAAGTGTTTACTGCTGCTGTTGGTGATGGACGACTGATCTGTCAAAGACTGACAAAATAATAAAAAATAGGGTTGCTCAAAATGGAATAATTTAATAAGGGAAGATTCAAAAATTACGTCCATCGTTTTTCGGGTTTTCTAGACCCCCCCTCCCCCCTCTGTCACGCAATTTTCCTATACCCAATACACGTACTGTCACACTTTTCTAGACCCCCCCCTCCCCCAAATGTTGGACGTAATTTTTGAACGTTCTCTAAGTGCGTGTACGTGTTCACTCGTTTGACTTGTCCGTCATGGGTCGATGAACGTGTTCATTCGTTTAACTTTTGAGCGGAGCCGGAGTTATCAAGGTGCTAAGGTCCATATGGTCCACTGCACGAATTTATGCTGACCTGCTTACTCGGATTTTTCATGTTACCCCACGTTTCGATTAGACAGAAATGTCTTGCCATTTAATTATGTTTTCAGTTCAAAACCGAATTAGCGACGTTTTTTCATTTACTTCCGATGCTTTTGCCTTAAGGACAAGGTATTTGGAGTACATTGCTCAAAATTTCTAGAGCACCGTTTTTTAGAACCGTTGAACGGATTTGGATTCAAATGCATCACGCTGTTGACAACCACTGAACAATTAGCGTGATGCATTTTCATCCAAATCCGTTCAACGGTTCTAAAAAACGGTGCTCTAGAAATTTTGAGCTATGTACTCCAAATACCTTGTCCTTAAGGGCTGTTTGCAGTTCAGAAGGAATTTCTCGGCCTATCTTGATGCATGGGAAATTCCTTGCCTGAATCGCCCAAGAAACCGTTTTTCTTCCATCGCAGTACGTAGTTGTGAAGAAATGACAATTCAAATGGCAGCCACCGTTGAAAGTTTCTGCCAGGAATCGCTCAAGAAGTTTCTTGAGCGATTCCTTTTGAACTCGAAACTGCGCTTTACGTTAAGGACAAACATCTTGAAATCCCGCTTGAAAAGTGCATCAGAACTTCAGACGCACAAATTTCAAGAAGCAAGCTTCAAACAACAGTGTATTTTATTATCCTGTTCTTGCTCACTTGTACAAAGCTTAAAATAAAAAGATCAGGTGCGTTGGTTTTGTTTACGAAGAGATTTGTGCGCCCGAAATCGTGAGTAGGTGCCAAAGTCGGTCATTGTGGCGGCCATTTTGGGATTCTAACAAGTCTGTCCTTAAACAAAATGTCGGAAGTGAGGTGCTGTATTGTACATCTGGTATTCTATACAGCGCCCCACTTCCGACATTGTGTTTAAAGCCCAGTTTTGTGTTCGAAAGGAATCGCTCAAGAAACTTCTTGACCAATTTCTGGCAGCAACTTTCCACGGTGACTGCCATTTGAACTGTCATTTCTTCGCAACTGCGTATTATGCTTTTGGTCGAAATACGAAGTGACCGAACGTGCGAAAATTGATTTTTAACCTACTTAGAAATGTCGCAACTCAATTTGGATTAATGCATATTGTTGCTCTTAATTAGCTTAATGATGCGCAACAGAAAAAAATAGATTCAAATTTACTTCGCAGCTGCAACTTCGCATGTGCTTCTAGCGACGACTTCGATTTGGTGGTGCGACGATAATACTGTGATCGAAGAAAAACGGTTTCTTGGGCGATTCAGGCAAGGAATTCCCCATGCATCATGATAGGCCGAAAAATTCCTTCTGAACTGCAAACCCAACTAACAATCACTCATTTAACAGGCACCATTATGACGAATTAATTCAGCATAATGTTGAATAACATTTGAATTATTTTCACGTACAACCTATGTTCGGGTTTTGTTCACACAAATTTGGAGAAGTTATAAAGCATCATGTTGTGCACCAACTTAATTTTTTGTTGTTCAAAGCGTTTTACAAATGTACAGGAAAGTTGTTATTCAGCTTTGGCAAAAATGATTGAAAATAAATAAAATGCAAAAATTTTGAACTCTCACGAGAGTAATTATTTGCTCTCATATTGAGAACACCTATTATGAAACAAGAAATACATATAAAATTACCTAAATCCGGATTATAACTCGAGACCTGTCGATTGCCAGCCGCATGCCTTCCTATCTGCGCCATCCTAGAGATGGTGAGATGCAGCACCCAAAGCAAAACATAATCTTCCCATGACTCAATAATGATCACTTTTGAACTTGTGTTCAGCAGTGGTGAATTAGCACAGCACGTGGTAATCAACTGAACAACGCCTCAACTTCAACAGCTGTTCAGCCCAAAACACGTGTTTTCCATTCTGATTTCGCTGTCAGTATTTTTATCGCACGGTGAGCAAATTTGTATCGAATGCGGCCAAAAAGTGTTGGTCCTTATTGAAGATATTGTTTCCAGACGTTTGTGTTGTTTTTATTGTTAAAATTAAATGTCGATGTTTTTATTTTTAATATAAAATGTCGATCTTTAAAAATGTATGACAATATGTGGTGCGGTATGGTCTTGGACATGGTGCATTCACAGCATCTGTTCAGGTAATCTACTCAGCTCAGTAGAAGACCCGTAGGCATTTTTTTATTTATACTTTTGTCTTGGAATCTTGATATTATGTTCAATAAATAGTGCATAAGGATGTTTAGGGACACTTGAAATGTGTCGATTTCTGAATGCTTTTTGGTTATCTAGATGACTGTGGGAACAATATTCAGTAAACACGACAGCACTAAAATGTCAAATGCATCGATCCAATCGTCTCGTACAATCGAACTGCCGCGGAAGATAAAAAAATATAATAATCAAGGTACAAGATATCTTGTTACAGACTAATAATAAAAATTTTTTACGTTGATTACGTCTCTTGGCACTCAATGTTAAGCTACATAATTCTATTCTGTTTTATGTTATGTGATTCGTTTAAAATATTGGTTCTTTAATAACTTGGTTGTCTAAACAGTTTTAGCCATGATTTATCCCATTATCCGAACAAAGTTCCGAGTCAAACTATGACGGGCTGAAGGTGTTTATTTGACAAGTGAAAAGCACAATGTTCAGGAGCATATGCTTATCGATACATCAGCTTAATAAGAACTCTTTTGTTAAGGAATCAATGCTTGTCGAATAAATTCCTTGTTAAACTTTTGAAAAGTGTTTTAATTTATCATTGTTGATACCGATGAGGAAAGTCGAACATTGACTACTTTCTCAATTGAAAAATCATTTAAACGGTAATGTGTAGAGCATAATTTTAGTTCAGCTATCATTACCATTATTAAGCAACAATTCAGCAAGCTTGCTTGTTTGTGACTTGCAATTGTTAGTTGGGAATAGCCCTTAACGCAAGGCAAAAGCAGCGGAAGTAAAAGAAAAAATGTCGCTAATAGGACAGATCGGTGAAGCACTAGCACAGACAAACAGACGTAACACTCTGATAATTCCCATCGTACACCGATTTAACGGTCTTTTTCAAAATTTGATAGTTGGCCAACTGCTCAACCGTGGCGCTCGCATCGTTTTTGTTCGAGTTTTACGTTTGCTCACTACCACCACCTAGTTGGTGGTCGGTCAAACATAGTCATTGTAGCATTGGGCGAATATGTTTCCGTGACTATGATTTGGATCGAAAAATGTTCGAAGTGTTACGTCTGTTTGTGGTACTAGATTTGAAGTAATGAGCTGAATTTTAGTATGGTAAGAAGGTCAATTCTTCGTTTCTGCAATGAAATGGTGCAAAAAGCGTGGGTATTATGATTCTTTGTCTAATTTGATGCTGTTTGAGCAAAACTTTAGGCAACAGTGTTGTTGTTTTCTTCATTTTTTGCAACATAAACAAAATAGTTATCCAGAGTTTTGCTCAAACAGCATCAAATTAGGCAAGGAATCATATTACCCACGCTTTTTGTACCATTTCATAGCAGACTGTAGTTTGAAATACACGGGGAAATACATAACAACTCATGAGAAAACTGTCAAGTTCGATTCAAGTATAAGTTAGGTTAAAAAGCTAATTCACAGACGAACCTATATTAGAATTTCTTTCAGTATTCAGTCCAGTCCATATGTTATAGATGACTCTTCTACGTCAAAGATAAAGGTCGTCAATCGTATTCCTCTCATCGCACTCTACATACCTAGCCCGCCATATCTCTTGGATCTGCAGTTCTTAAGACATCTGGTTTACTACTTATTTAAACATTTTATTGACTTTAAATTGATGTTTCAACTTATTCACTTTTTTTCTTTCCTTTCCTTTGCATCAAAACAGTCACAAACATCAACAAAACATAGTTCGGAAAATATCTATAACTGAATAAATAATTAAAATGCACGGAAAAATAATGTTTCGGAAAACTGAATGGTTCAAACGTAAGAAAAACCGTATAATATATTGTTAGATAAAAATCGAATGTAAATGTATAGTAGCTATAATGTGCGAAGCATTTAGTGAACCATTTCATTACAATAAACATTATTGTAGCTGGTACACTGTATGGTTCAGGAATGGTTTTCACCAAACACCCTATGGTTAGTTTTTATCCGGGTTTGCTTTCAACTGAATTCAAGCGACTACAAAATGTCTCAGACAATCCCCAATCAGCTGAAACCTGTAGTCCTATAGTCTTGAACAGTTGCAATTTAGCGGCATCCACCCATTAAACCGGACCGAAACCGGGATGAGCAGACATCGATGTCTTCTAATGATATTTTTCTGTGCTCCAAACTGGCAGGCTCTTGTGCAATAGCCAAACTGGAGCCTGCCCGGGCTAAGGGTAAGGCATGGTGAGGAGTACTTCGGTGAAAAAAATAAATGTTGGCCGAAACCCGGCCGGAGCTCGGTCCGGTGTTACGGAAATAGCCTTTTATCTGCTATTGTAATGAATGTTTCATTAAGCCATACAGAATTCCGCACGATACATCTTCGAGCAAAACGAATGGACATGATCAACAAAGTAAAATCACAGAGCCATAACGTGGAGCGCGGGAAAAAGAAAACATTTCTGGAGCTCGATTTGAATAGGTCGTATGTGCTTTTATCGATATAAAATTCGATCAGTTTATTTTTGTTATTGTAGCAATATGGAAGATATTTTTGAGACTTTTAATGATGGAACGGAAAGTTTATTTTGTGAGGATTCTGCTGTATGTATCAACTTTCTTCAATTTCAAAGGTTTTCGCTACAATAAGCGAATCCAACTGATCGAATTTTGATTCGACAAAAGCACATACGACCTATTCAAATCGAGTTCCAGATTTGATCAACTATCACTATGCCGTAGGTTTCTCTTATTATAATCTTCTTTAGAGAACATATGTATGTGACAATTGCTCTATAAGTCATTTGAGATAATTAAATAATTAATAAGTTAGTTAATGAAGCTAGGATAAAAGTTCAAACTGCATTTTAATATATGTTTCCAAATTAGTTTGGGTTCTGAATCAACGAATTGTAAAAGCAGTTTTCGAAGATATCCAACAAGCGAATGCGAGACGTACATGTACGTTAACATCGAATTCAGCATGGATTTCGTTTGCTACTGTAAGTAGAAAATAGTCTATGATAGAATACATATTTGAGCTGACAGATAGTGTTCAGATAAATGAAAAATTACCTTAAAAGTTCACAGGCTGCAAACTAATGCCGGCCCGACCAAGTTTTCTGTGAGAGAATCCATTTTTATTGACACATTGAAATTTGTTTGTTGTCATGAGCTACTACTTCGTTGTAGGCTACTGCCTCACAAAGTTAGTGAAAAATCAGGTAGCCAGTTAACCGTCAAACTTAGGTACCGGGGACCGAATGTGGTACTAGAAGTGGTACCCAGTCTGAGCTCGAGTGCTACGACTTAATTTGGACTTTGGTTTTTGTATGAAAACTGTGGTAGTCGGGTTCATTGGCAGATGATCACAGCAACCATGAAGTTGAGGAGACTGACAGCAGAGGAAAATTTATTTATTTAGGAAAAACGCAGTCATTGGAAGATAGAATATACTTACACCATGTTACTATAATAATAGAATAAATAATTATTAACTATCATGGCTACAATATTTCAATAAATACCACAAAAACCATAAAACACGGTACGTTCAAAAGGCTGTCAAAAAATCAAATTTCACTCAATCAATCTGAAATTTTGGATTTCGACAGTTGAAATATTTGGGAATCTGACATAACATTTACGTGAAAAGCCGATCCATTTTTTTTAGTTTTCAACCGTTCTCGCACCACTGTACATTGTCGTCTTGATATTGAACGGGCTGAAGTGATAGTGACGATGGTGTAATATCTGTAGTCACCTGACAAGACTGATATTGCGCTACTTTGCTCCCTCTGCTCTTAGCGTTACTTAATATGCGAAGAACCCCAAAAGAAACGAAAAAAAACTTTACAAGGCTTGACAAAAATAGTGTCGTTCCCCTGCTCTGGCCATTATTTTTTGTTTCGAGTAAAAACATCGCATGAATCAGAAAATGAATCGAACGGCTCGTTTCACTTTTTTCGCCACACCCCTGCGCGGATCCAAATGTCAAAGTCGGTTGTCAGATCAGAAAAAAAATAAAAACATTCCTTCACTCACCGCAGCGAAACTCTGCCGCACGGGCAGCAATTTATTCTGAGAAAGTATTTTAAACGAAATTACGAAATCGTTCTCACAATTTGTGTAACATTCAAGTATCGATTGCACTACCGGTGACAATAATTGGTATCGGTCGGCAGGATGCTAACGATTTCGCGAAAACTCGGTGGCGCAGTGTCCCGGCAAGTTCTACGCAGTAACGCACCATCGCTCCAGGCACAGGCTCGAACCGTCTCATCCGGTAAGCGAATCGTAATTTTTGTAATCAGTTTTCTATCACTGATGTAAAATTTCAAGGTCAGATGCAGTAGGAATACTGTAGAGAATAAATTGGTTCTTACTCATAGAGCAATGAATTGACACTATTTTCCTACCCATTGCAGAGAAAAAATACAGCATCAAAGATGAAGTGCTTGACGGAAGACCACTTTATCTGGACGCTCAGGCGACGACTTCAATGGTATGTATCGCAGTTGGATCTACTATAGGTTATTACAGTGCAATAATAGCTCTTATCTGGGTTGTTGACCTAGTGCACGTTTTGCCTTTCTCGTTCATATACGGTCGATATAGATAATTACCAACTTGAAGAGCCCGATATAGTTATTTAGGGTAAGACGGGGCAAGATATCTATCCGTCAGTTTCTTAAACTCATTGATGAATTTTGTTGAACTTATCGAAATGATATTTTGATCATTTAAAATCGTGGAACTTTTTTGCTGTTTCCAGCAAGAGAACGTATTCTATGAGAAAGGCAGCATCACCACTGCGTAGATTGATCGGAACTTTATTTTGATCTTTGTTCCTTTCAGGATCCCCGCGTCCTTGATGCAATGATGCCCTACATGACGGCCTACTATGGCAACCCACACTCTCGAACGCACGCCTACGGGTGGGAATCTGAAGGAGCTATGGAAAAAGCCCGCTCGCAGGTGGCCAACTTGATCGGTGCCGATCCGAAGGAGATCATTTTTACATCCGGTGCAACCGAATCGAACAACATTTCCGTGAAAGGAGTGGCCCGGTTCTACGGCGCAAAGAAGAAGCACGTCATTACGACCCAAACCGAGCACAAGTGCGTGCTGGATTCATGCCGTGCCCTGGAGGGAGAAGGTTTCCGAGTGACGTATCTTCCGGTGCAGACGAATGGGCTGATCGACATGGAAGAGCTGGACAAAGCGATCACACCGGAAACGGCCCTAGTGTCCATCATGACCGTGAATAACGAAATCGGCGTGAAACAGCCGGTGGCCGATATTGGCAAGCTTTGCAAATCAAAAAAAACATTTTTCCACACCGATGCCGCCCAGGCCGTGGGAAAGATCCCGCTCGACGTCAACAAGATGAACATCGATTTGATGTCCATTTCCGGTCACAAGATATATGGTCCCAAGGGAATCGGTGCTCTTTACGTGCGTCGACGACCTCGAGTTCGGGTGGAAGCGATCCAGAGTGGCGGTGGCCAGGAGCGTGGCATCCGAAGTGGAACCGTTCCGACTCCATTGGTAGTTGGATTGGGAGAGGCCTGTGAGATTGCTAGCCGAGAAATGGAATACGACCACAAGTGGATGGAATTCCTCTCGCAGCGCCTGATGGATCAGATCTTCGCGGCCCTGCCGAAAGTTGTCCGCAATGGTGATCCGGTCCATTCCTATCCCGGATGCGTGAATCTTTCATTTGCGTACGTCGAGGGTGAATCGCTGTTGATGGCCCTCAAAGACGTGGCCCTCTCGAGTGGATCCGCCTGTACTTCTGCTTCGCTGGAACCGTCTTATGTGCTGCGGGCCATCGGTGCCGATGAGGATCTGGCGCACAGTTCGATACGGTTCGGAATCGGACGTTTCACTACGGTGGAGGAGATTGACTACATCGCTGAGAAGTGCATCAAGCACGTGACACGATTGCGTGAGATGTCGCCACTGTGGGAAATGGTGCAAGAAGGCATTGACATCAAGTCGATCCAGTGGTCGCAACATTAAGGGGAACAGCGTAACTGAGGAAATGTTTCTTGTTTTTCGTTAAGGAGTCGTTCATGGGTCACTATTTTTCCCCGTGTGATCCATGTTAGTAGGTACAAAATTATAAAAATACATTGATCATGGTATTTGATGCGGACGACCCCTTAGGTGTATCGCTTCTACCAGTGAAATTTGGAAACAGTTTTGTTAATTAGGCATCCACTTGTTTGTTCCATTTACGCCGAACGAGACTGCTAGAGCTTAGGTGTAATAAGCTAATGAAGATGGCAATAAAATTTAGAAGTTGATAATCGTGCGCCTAATAATTTGAATTTTTTGACAACGTCCAGACGTCCCTTAACTGAAACTTTGATATTGTTAGTGGTAACGAAATTCTGGCAAAGCAGAAGGAAAAAAAAAGCTACTAACTGGACTTGAAGCTCATTTTAACTATTGCCTATGTTATACACCCGGCATTTAGGCTTCAGAAAATCGGACAAGAGTGAGAATTGAGCAGTAAGCACTAAGCAATGAGGATTGTTAAGCAGAGTGACCAGTGAATAGTGAGAAGTGAACTGTAACTCCAGGAATTCCTCCGGGATTCCTCGAAGTATTCCTCCAGGAACTCCCCCGGATTTCCTCCAGGAATTTTTCCGGAATTACACCAGGAGTTTCTCCGGCTTTTTTTTTCAGGAAATCTCCCGGAATCATTCTAAGAATTCTTCCGAAATTCTTCCAGGAGTTCTTCCGAAATAGCTCCAGGTATTCCTCCGGAATTACTCCAAGAATTACTCCAGGAACTCCTCCAAAATTACTTCAGGATTAATTCAGAATTAAGGAATTCCTCCCCCGGGATTCCAACAACAAGTATTCCTCTGGGATTCCCCCAGGAACTCCTCCGTGGATTCCTCCAGGAATTCCTCCGGACCCTCCATGAGTTCCTTCGGAATTACTACAGGATTTCCTCCAAAATTACTACAGGAATTCCTCCGGAATTACTACAGGAATTCCTCCGGAATTACTACAGAAATTCCTATGGAATTACTACAGGAATTCCTATGGAATTACTACAGGAATTTCTCCGGAATTACTACAGGAATTCCTCCGGAATTACTACAGGAATCCCTCCGCAATTACTCCAGGAATTCCTCTGCAATAACTCCAGTCTTGTAGGTAGCAGAGAAACACGTGTTACGAACTAACTTGGTTTATTACAGTGAAATTACAATTAACTTGACGGTTGGTTTTGAACTGAACCGGCCTGGGTGAAAAGCCACATATTTATATCCCACCAGTTGCTTGTTTGGTTGCCGTGGTTACCATTTCGATGATGATGATGATGACCACGACGCATGCGCATTGATATTCCGGAAGTCATAAACTCCCAGATTACTTAGTTTTTCACACCCCCTCTCAATCCGACATTCCTAGGTTGGTCGTCAACTGTTGGAACCGGCTGGCTTCCAGGGATTTCGTGAAGAGATCAGCCAGTTGATCACGAGTGCCGATTGATTCAACGTTCAGCATACCGCTCGCGACCAGATCCCGGATTAAGTGGTGCTTCACATCGATGTGTTTGGTCCTCTTTCTTTCCAGGTTCTTGGCCATGCAGACACAGCCACGATTGTCCTCGAAAATCGTCACCGGATTGGCAACGATATGCAGGTCCTCCAAAATGCCGCTGATCCATATGGCTTCAGTTGCCGCTGCACTAAGCGCAACGTACTCAGCTTCGCTTGACGACAACGATACGGTGGATTGCTTCTTGCTGCTCCACGACACGGTACATCCATACACCTTGAAGACGTATCCGCTTACCGACTTTCGGTCCTGAAGGTCGGCCGCCCAATCGGCGTCGGCATAACCGACGAGTGCTTCTGCTTGGGTGTTCCTCCGGTAATGCAGGCCACGCAACTTTGTACCGCTTAGATAGCGTACCACTCGCTTCAGAGTGTTCCAGTGCACGGTCGAAGAATCTTGCTGGAACCGCCCGAGATATCCAACGGAATAACACACGTCTGGCCTGACGCAGAGCATGACGTACATCAAGCTACCGAGCAGCTCCCGGTATGGCCCATCGGCAGTAGATCCACCACGAGGCAATTGGAGTCCTTTCTCCATCGGAGTTCGAGTCGGATTGCACTCGGTCATTCCAAAACGTTGTAGAACCTTTTCGATGTTCAACCCCTGCGATAGTTTCAGGGTGCCTCCACTACGGTTGTAGTCGATTCGCATTCCGAGGAAATGCCGCAACTCACCGCAATCGGTCATGGCAAACACCGAGGCCAACTTCTTCTTCAACATCTTGATGGTGCTCAGGTTTCTTCCCGCAATGAGAAGATCATCGACGTACAGTATGATGTACACTTCGTCCCCGTCCTGGTACCTCACGTATAGGCAGTAGTCCCTCTTCGATCGAACAAAGCCCAGCTTCTCGATCTGGCTGGTGAACTTTTGGCTCCAACACCGCGGCGATTGCTTGAGACCGTACAGCGACTTTCGAAGCCTGCACGCCATCCCCGGTGATGCTGCGACGCCATCTGGAGCACTGATGTAGATGGTTTCCTTCACTTCACCATGAAGGAAGGCAGTCTTCACATCTATCGCCCTCGCGGACGCCCACCGCAAGGATGATCCTGATCGTCGCTAGCTTGGCTACCGGAGCATACGTTTCCTCGTAGTCCAGTCCCGGTTTGTTGGTACCCACGCGTAGGCCTTGCATCCAAAAACGCGCAGCTTCGACAAATCCGGTTTGGATCCGATCCAACATTCCGCCGGAGTGGCGCCTACCGACAATGCCGCCGATGGACTGCGGTTGATGAGGTACACCGCTGTTACCGCTGCTTCACACCACATTGATTTGGGCATCGACGAATCGATTAACATGGTCCTCACTTTTTCCACCAGCGTCCGGTTGAATCACTCAGCCACACCATTCTGTTGCGGCGTGTAAGCGACTGTTGGTTCGACCTGGATGCCCTTCCGCTTGTAGAAGCCCTTCTGCGCGTTCGAGCCATACTCCCGACCTTGGCCCACGGTGAGCTTCGAAATCTTCATCCCAAACTGTGCAGACACGAGCGCTTCGTACTCCTGGAACTTCTCGAAGACTTCCGACTTCCTCTTCATCGTGTATATCATGGCGAAGTGCGTCTTGTCGTCAATGAACGAGACAAAATATCTCGATCCATCCCATGCCGGCGGGTCAATCGGACCGCAAACGTCTGAATGGATTCGCTCGAGTGGTCGTGCCGCCCGTTGACGCGTTCCGTCGAAAGGTTCCCGGCACTGCTTTCCCTGGGCGCAGGCATCGCAGAATCGATTCTGTCCAGGCTTGAAGTCCACAGCAGTCGCCAGCTTCTTCTGCACGATTTTGGCCATTCCACCTTGGCCAAGATGCCCCAGGCGCCGATGCCAGAGCTGATTTTGCTCCACCTGACAAACGTTAGCAGTTGAGTGACTCACCTTGATATCGAGCTCGTACAGGTTGCCCTTCATCGGTGCGGTTGCGATGGTCACACCGTCCTTCTTGAGCACGGCTTTGCTCTTGAGGAACAGCACCTCGACGCCAGCGGCTGCTAGCTTTTTCACGGAGAGCAGATTGTCTCGAAGATCCGCCACGTACAGGACTTTCTGCACGTTGAGAGGCACGCCATGGTTACTGTAGCCATTAATCACCCCTTCTTCCTTCGCAATCAGGTCCTCACCGTCCTTTGCCACGCTGATCACCACCGGGCACGGCAGTCGTTCCAGCGAGTCGAAAAATGTCGTCACGTTGATCAAGTGATCGCTCGCCCCGGAATCCAGCTTGAAATGGATCACGCCGCCGCCGTTTGACTTGGATGGTTTATCACGGTTCACCATGAAACTCTCCCCTTTGTGGCCCGTGGCAGCATGCACTTCCTTCTTTACTCCAGGAATTCCTCCGGAATTACTCCAGGAATTCCTCCGGCATTACTCCAGGAATTCCTCCGGAATTACTCCAAGAATTCCTCCGGAATTACTCCAGGAATTCCTCCGGAATTACTCCAGGAATTCCTCCGGAATTACTCCAGGAATTCCTCCGGAATTACTCCAGGAATTCCTCCGGAATTACTCCAGGAATTCCTCCGGAATTACTCCAGGAATTCCTCCGGAATTACTCCAGGAATTCCTCCGGAATTACTCCAGGAATTCCTCCGGAATTACTCCAGGAATTCCTCCGGAATTACTCCAGGAATTCCTCCGGAATTACTCCAGGAATTCCTCCGGAATTACTCCAGGAATTCCTCCGGAATTACTCCAGGAATTCCTCCGGAATTACTCCAGGAATTCCTCCGGAATTACTCTGGGAATTCCTCCGGAATTACTCCGGGAATTCCTCCGGAATTACTCCGGGAATTCCTCCGGAATTACTCCGGGAATTCCTCCGGAATTACTCCGGGAATTCCTCCGGAATTACTTCGGGAATTCCTTCGGAATTACTCCTGGAATTCCTCCGGAATTACTTCTGGAATTCCTCCGGAATTACTCCGGGAATACCTCCGGAATCACTCCGGGAATTCCTCCGGAATTACTCCAAGAATTACTTCGGAATTACTCCAAGAATTCTCCCAGAATTGCTAAAGGAATTCCTCCGAAATTACTCCCTCAATTCTGGAATTACTCTAGAAATTCCTCCGTAATTACTACAGGAATTCCTCCGGAATTACTACAGGAATTTCTTTGGGAAATTGATTCAAAATAACTCTGGGAAAATCTAGAAATATTTCTTAACCGATTAATTGAGATGCATAGCACATATTTCTGTATATGACTATGAGTAGACACCCTGAAGCAGGTTGAGGTCGGCAAATTCGTGGCTCTGGTTGAAGATCTGAGAGGCACAGTCGGGGAAACTGGAAGATCTTCGGCCAAGACTCATGAAAATTCTGATCAACAATACGCTCGGCGCTTCAGTAAGTTACTTTGTAGACAACAAGATAATGTGAGTATCCAAGAGCACACTATTTCTTGAACATTACAACATTCAGAAAATCTACGATTGCTAGGACTGTGTCATCGAAAATAACGACGCCGATAGATGATTAAAATTACATTCTATTCACTTACCAATCATCCGTTCACGTTCACTTAAACCAGTTCGGAAACGTCAGCCTACGAAATTTCCTTGCACTCCGACCGTCAACTCTGGGAACCATATTGGGACCAGATCGTCACATACATACCACAAATCGAATAGAAGTGACCTGCAAAATATGTAATCATAAAGTAGAGTCACTAAAGACATTATTCATTGCTTCGGGTACTGATATTCACCTAGGGCCACCTTCTACTCCGTCAACGTCGCCCGTCCGACCGTTTTCGGCATCTTTTTGTTGGTGGAATCCTCCAGCTCTTTCGGTTTGTAGTAATGCGGAGCCGCCTCCAGAAGCCACTTGCTTTCGATCTCAATCACCGATCGCATATACTCCTTGGTAGTGAACACCAGCTCGTGATACAGTACCCACCTCGGCAGCTCCTCGAACAGGGCCGAGTTCGGATGGATCATTACCGTTTGGTTGTGCTTGACGGTTTTGTAGTGGCCACCCTTGGAAAGCCGGGCGATGTGATAGAAATAGCCGGAAGTGATCGCCTTCCGGATGTTGATAGTTTCCGGCAGACCGGATACCATTTCGATTTCGACTCGCTGCATCAGCCCGACCAGCTGTTCCCGAACGTCCCGAGCGCGTTTCATCGACCGGAACTGGATGTAGTTCTCGTAGCACCATTGAGTGCTGTAGTCGGATTCGGCCCATTGGTTGTAGACCTGCAGCAGGCTGAGATGGTCACCGTGCATGTGGTTGAAGTTCTTACGGGCAGTGTCCGCGTGAATGATTTTGTCTTTCGGACGGTAGAAGATGGCCCCGTTGACGGAGAGCATGGCGGCAATGGTGACGACCTCTTCGGAGCATTTGTACTTTTCGCTGGCCAGCAACATTTTGGCCATCATGGGATCAACCGGGAATTCGGCCATTCGTCGACCCAACTTGGTAAGCTCTCCGTGGTGATTCAGTGCTCCCAGGGCGTAAAGTTGTTCCAGAGCTAGAACCAGCGTTTCGTGGGGAGGAGGATCAAGGAAATCGAAGTGCAGAAGATCGTTGATTCCAAGTGCCTTCAGCATCAGCACGGCGTTGCCCAGATTTATCCGCTGGATTTCCGGAACCGTGTTCTCTTCCAGCTCGTGTTTGTAAGCCCACGCAGTGTACAGTCGGAAACACTTGCCAGGGGCAACCCGTCCCGCTCGACCGGCTCGTTGGTTGGCCGAAGCCTTGGAAATCGGAACCACCATCAGGGTTTCCATTCCAGTTCGCGAGTTGAAGTTATTCTGCTTGGCGAATCCGGGATCGATCACATAGATGATGTTGTCGATGGTCAGGGATGTCTCGGCGATGTTGGTGGCCAGGACGACTTTCCGGGCGTTTGGTGGGGTTGGTTCGAAAATTTTCGCCTGCATATCGGACGGCAGATTTGCGTAGATGGGAAGAATGAGCAACTCCTTCAGTTTGGAACCCAATCGCTTGACGCGATCCTGAAGCATCTCCTGACAGGCTTCAATTTCTTCCTGACCTGGAAATGAGGATACATAGTGTGAAAAGTTGAAAGATAGATTCTTTGATCGAAAATGAATTGGAGAGGTACAGTTATTAACTGTCCTGTAACAATTACTCACCTGTAAGAAACACTAGAATGTCTCCCAGAGGTTGGGTGGCATGGATTTGCAAAACTGACACCACGCAAGCATCAATGTAATCTGCCTCCGGTGCTTTGGTGTAATAAATGTCGACCTGAAAAAGTAAGCATAATTAGAATTTGCATTGGCAGAATTCAAAGCGGAAGCATACCGGAAACCGTCGTCCAGGAATCCTGAAAATATTCGCATCGTCAAAGAATTCCGAAAACTTTTCCGCATCCAAAGTAGCGCTTGAAATCAACAGTTTCAAATCCACCCGAAACCTCGCAATATCCTTCACCAGCCCAAATAGGATGTCCGTGTGTAGCGTGCGTTCGTGAGCCTCATCGATGATCATCACGCTATAAGATGCCAGATCCGGTTCCGAGAGGAACTCCCTGTGCAGCGTACCGTCCGTCATGTACTTGATGACGGTCCTCTCGGAGGTGCAATCCTCGAATCGAATACTGTAGCCGACCTCGTTTCCCAGTTTGACTCCCATTTCCTGGGCCACGCGAGCTGCCACGGACATGGCCGCCACACGACGAGGCTGAGTGCATCCTATCTTCTTCCCGTCGTTGGTGAACCCGGCCTCGTAGAGATATTGCGGAATCTGCGTCGTCTTTCCGGATCCGGTTTCACCTTCTATGATTAGAATTTGATGTTCCTTAATGGCGGCGATCAAATCCTCTTTGAACGGATAAACAGGAAGAGATTTCTTCGTTTCCTCAAGGTCCATTTTCTTCCGGTCCGCTTCGGACACTGCTGGTTTCCGGTCTTTTTCCTTGGTTCCATCCAGTCGTAGCGCTTGGACGAAATCAATCTGATCATCTAGCAATAACTCGTACTCCTCTTGCTGCCGAGCTTTGGCATCCTTGGAACCAAACTTATAAACCGCCGAGGCCAACTGCTCGGCTTCCCACTTCTTCTGCTCTGCATTCGGAACCTTTTCCCTATCATCCACCTCTACGTACTCCTCCTTGTCGCCCTTCTTGATATCCTTCGGCATATGATAACGCTGGACCCTTTCCAACTCTCTGGCCTTCTCATGTTCCTTCGCAATCTGGAGCAAGCTCTTCTTGTACTCCCGGTCCTGACGTTCCCGCTCGGTAATCTGCGACGCCTCGAACAAATACTCATCGTCCAGAATGTCCGCCTCCAGTTCCGCAACCTTATCATCCTTCCGCTTCTCCAGGTACTGTCGGCGCGAGTGGATCCTCAACTTCGGCAACAGCTTATCTCGATCTTCCGCTTCGAGCTTCAACCTTTTGGCTGCTTCCTCATAAGCCTTCTTGCTAGTCGATTCAACCACCTTCCTGGTGCGGCCTTCATCCTTCTGCTTCAATCGTTGGGCAAACTCATCACGTTCTTTGATATCGCGACGCCGTGCCTCCTCCTCGCTGTCAACGGAACTGTCCTCCGAGGAGGACGAACTGGCGTGCTTCCGGCGACTGGCCATGGTTCTGGCCACACAAATTCCAGGGGAAAACTGATGAAAAACTCGTAAAAACGGTAAAAAACTGCACCGAAACGTTTCTCGTTTGTTTACAAACCACGGCGAACTGCAGCGATGGATGAATCTGCGCGGCGATGAGTGAACATTTGACTCAGGGGTGTGCAAAAGGTGGCAAGCTGAAAAACATCGAACGGTGCTTCACCCGCGCATGAATGAGACAGTAGGGTGGGTCAACGTAGTAGTAAAGCTGGAAGGACTCTTTATAGTTACGTTAGGCAACTTTCTCGATTAGTTCTAGTGTTCTAGTAAGGTTTTTGTATATAAATCCAAATATGTTTCTAAGCCCCCTCCCTCCGCGAAGCATTAGGCCGGACAGACTGGTGGTATTCGTACCATAGTACAAATTATCTTGAAATGAGTTTCATACTGATAATTGTCTATATTCAAGATAGCCTTGGAATAATTTTCTTGACAACTTGTACCATGGTACGAACACCACCAGTGTGTCCCAGGCCTTACGTAGTTAATGATAGCCCCTTCGTAGTATACAAAATTATTCCTGGTTTTGACCCTGGTTGCATATTCAATTCATGAGTTCATCCCTTCTCTCTTTTCTCACGCGCTCAGCTCGCAAGATTCATTTCCATTTCGTAAACAAAGACATCTCAGTCCGCCGAAGTCCGCAGCAAACGCAGTTTAGTGATTAGTGCTAGTAGTGGAAGCAACTGCGGAAGTGCAAAGAAGCCTTTTTTTATAACATCACATTTAATGCAATAATATCAATAAATTGCACTCTATTTATTTTCACCGTACGTTAGTTGGATGTCGTGTGATAGTGTCAATTGTGTGCTAGTTTAGATTCGTTATATTGCGTTGCAGTCGTCGTCAGTGAATCAGTGAAAAGTAGGTTTCCGACCCTTGCACCCTTCCTCTTCGACCCACCAACCTAATCAAAATTATAAATTATTTATTTCCTCTTTCTTTGTGTTGTTATGACGTTCCGCAGTGCATCCCGCGGTCGTGGGCCATCGGGTCACGGTGGACAGCCTGAATGCGGCCACCGGAGCGGACGCCGTCGAGGACGATCCGGACAGTCCCGTCGAAGCCTTCGAGCAAAGTATGTTGACCATTAAAATCCCCCAAACCAACAACCGAGGCAGCAGTGCCCAAGGTACCCACGGAAACCCCGCCCTCAATACTAGTGTTAGCCTACTAGATTGTTGTAGGTTTGATTTTCGTGATTTTGTTCGTTCTTGTCGCTTGCTTTGATACCTAGTCACCTCCAGGTGAGCTGGTGCATGAACAGATTGAGTCACCCGCTTTTCAATACACCTGTAATCTAAATCTAGTAACCTGTTGTGAGTTTTCTGTATTCTCTGTTTGTGTAGGGGAGAGTGATCAATTATTTCAGTGTCAATTCGTATAGCGTTGCATGTGTTTAATTCAAATTACTTGGAAATTTCACCTATGTACTTCAGTCTAATCAGTGATAGCATTCTCCAACCTCGCAAATGTAGCAAAATGGGGACTTTACCTAACACCTTGCCTTGTTATCGTGTTTGCAAGGCGTGAAAAACGATTACTTTTATTTTACGGCGACATATGAGCGATACTTATTCAATAAGCTCGCCCACGACACTGAGTCATCCAGAAGTCATTGATTGCTCTATTATTACTTGCTTGAAATGTGTTAAAATGTTAGCGAGCAACGGTTTACATACATAACTGCCCGCATAGTTTAAAATGAGATAACGACACAGATGATGTCAGCTGATAACTGTAGAATGATGCGGTGCTTGCATTATACTCTATCGCTCTCTATCATGAGTGAGTGGTTAAATTTCAATGGGCATTTTTTGCCGGTGAAAGCCTGTCCGTGCTTTACCTGGCTACTTGAAATGCTGCCGAAAATATTCTCAAACCTTGACTAAGAACTTTACCATTATTTGGCCGGGGTCCTGTTAAACCGAACTAAATGACAAAAACTTTATTTTGAGATAATTGCCCGCCTACTGTATTTTTTTGACATACAGTTCCATAGGGACGTTTCCTACAAAGTCATCTGTATGGTAGTCCCCCGTTCCAGTGATCGGAGAGGTCTTACACCAAGCAAAGAACCTTCCCCGGCCCCAAAAGTACCCACGTACCAAATTTCACACCGATCGGTGCAGTAGTTTCCGAATCCATAGACAGACAGACAGACAGACAGACAGACAGACAGACAGACAGACAGACAGACAGACAGACAGACAGACAGACAGACAGACAGACAGACAGACAGACAGACAGACAGACAGACAGACAGACAGACAGACAGACAGACAGACAGACAGACAGACAGACAGACAGACAGACAGACAGACAGACAGACAGACAGACAGACAGACAGACAGACAGACAGACAGACAGACAGACAGACAGACAGACAGACAGACAGACAGACAGACAGACAGACAGACAGACAGACAGACAGACAGACAGACAGACAGACAGACAGACAGACAGACAGACAGACAGACAGACAGACAGACAGACAGACAGACAGACAGACAGACAGACAGACAGACAGACAGACAGACAGACAGACAGACAGACAGACAGACAGACAGACAGACAGACAGACAGACAGACAGACAGACAGACAGACAGACAGACAGACAGACAGACAGACAGACAGACAGACAGACAGACAGACAGACAGACAGACAGACAGACAGACAGACAGACAGACAGACAGACAGACAGACAGACAGACAGACAGACAGACAGACAGACAGACAGACAGACAGACAGACAGACAGACAGACAGACAGACAGACAGACAGACAGACAGACAGACAGACAGACAGACAGACAGACAGACAGACAGACAGACAGACAGACAGACAGACAGACAGACAGACAGACAGACAGCCACCAAACAAATGGAGCGATGCTTTAAGTGCATGGAGTTTGGTCATCAGGCGAGAAATTGCAAGGGCCCCGACAGGTCTGGACGATGCTGGAGTTGCGGTGGAAGCGGCCACGTTGCTCGGGACTGCACGAGCCAACCCAAGTGCATGCTGTGTAAGCCGGAGGACGGAAACGACCATAAGACGGGAGGCTTTAAGTGCCCGGCCTATAAAAAGGCGATGGCAGGTCAACAATGATTGAGATAACCCAAATCAACCTCAATCACTGCGACGTCGCACAGCAACTGTTGTGGCAGTCGACAACAGAGACTAAGTGCGATGTTGCAATCATCGCAGAGCCGTATCGGGTGCCCCCTGAGAACGACAATTGGGTGACGGACAGATCCCAGATAGCGGCCATACAGGTGATGGGTAGATTCCCCATTCAAGAAGTGATCGAGTGTTCATACGAAGGCTTTGTGGTTGCCAAAATTAATGGAGTCTTCGTTTGCAGTTGCTATGCACCTCCAAGGTGGTCAGATGAAGAGTACAACAGGATGTTGGATGCACTCACGGACACGCTGGTCGGGCGGAAGCCGATAGTCATCGGAGGAGATTTCAACGCCTGGGCCGTGGAATGGGGTAGTAGGCTCACCAATGCTAGGGGGTACAGCCTACTGGAAGCCCTGGCGAAGCTGGATGTGAGGCTTTGCAACGATGGTATGGCCAGCACATTCCGCAGAGACGGCCGTGAATCCATCATCGATGTTACGTTCTGTAGTCCGTCGCTCACGGAAGACATGAACTGGAGAGTCAGCGAGGAATATTCCAATAGTGATCACCAGGCGATCCTCTACAGCATTGGCCGGCGAGCCTCTACTTCGACGAGGAGAACGCGGACATGCGAACGAAGGTGGAAGACAAAAGACTTCGACAAGGAAGTCTTTGTCGAGGCGCTGCGGCCATACGGCGGTGCAACCCTTGATGCAGGTGAACTAACGGAAGCGATTGTTACGGCATGCGACATAGCAATGCCGAGGAAGATAGAGCCCAGAAACAGAAGACGGCCAGCGTATTGGTGGAACGCGACGATCAGTACCCTCCGTGCTGCCTGCCTCCGTGCTAGGAGACGCTTCCAGAGGGCCAGAAATGAAGTTGAGAGAGAAGCAAGGCGAACCGTTTTTCGGGGAGCTCGAGCCGCTCTTAAACGCGAGATAAGGCTGAGTAAGTCGAACTGCTACAAAGAGTTGTGTCGAGAAGCCGACGCCAATCCCTGGGGCAACGCGTACCGAATCGTGGTATCGAAGCTCAAAGGTCCAGCAGTACCCGTGGAAATGTGCCCGGACAAACTAAGGAGGATCGTGGAAGGTCTTTTTCCGCACCATGGCCCAACGTTTTGGCCGCCCACACCGTACGCAGAGAATGCAGAAGAACCCAACGAAGGTGCTCGGATATCCAATGCAGAGTTGCTGGTAATTGCGAAGGGGCTCAAGATCGGGAAAGCTCCCGGTCCGGATGGGATCCCGAACGTAGCAGTTAGAACGGGGATATTGGCGTTTCCGGACATGATCAGGATAGTGCTCCAAAAATGCCTGGATGAAGGCTGCTTCCCAGACGGTTGGAAGGTTCAAAAGTTGGTGCTTATACCGAAACCAGGAAAGCCGCCGGGGGACCCAGGATCGTATAGACCGATCTGCCTGCTGGATACCCTAGGAAAACTGTTAGAGAAGGTCATCCTTAACAGGTTGACAGAATACGCCGAAAGTGAGAGGGGACTGTCAGCGATGCAATTCGGATTCCGTAAGGGAAAATCGACGGTGGATGCGATTCGGGTAGTCATCGAGAATGCCCAGAAGGCGTCGAAGAAAAAACGGAGAGGTGATCGATTCTGCGCTGTGGTAACGATAGACGTCAAAAATGCGTTTAACAGTGCCAGCTGGGAGGCTATCGCCGTAGCGCTACACAGTATGCGGGTTCCCGATTATCTGTGCCAGATTTTACGGAGCTACTTCCAGAACAGGGTACTAGTGTATGAGACCAACGAAGGGCAGAGGTCTATAGAAGTAACGGCGGGTGTTCCACAAGGGTCCATACTAGGCCCAACGCTCTGGAATGCCATGTACAACGGCGTACTGTCGTTAAAACTTCCCAAAGGAGTCGTCATTGTGGGCTTCGCAGACGACGTCGTGTTGACGGTAATGGGAGAGACTCTTGAAGAAGTTGAAATGCTGGCGACGGAATCAATGTCCACTGTTGAAAGATGGATGACTGGGGTCAAGCTACAGATTGCCCATCACAAAACGGAGGTGCTTCTGGTCAGCAACTGTAAAGCAGTCCAAACGATGGAGATCGTAGTCGGAGAGCATGTTATCACATCGAAACGAGCTTTGAAGCATCTAGGAGTGATGGTCGATGATCGACTTAACTTCAAGGAGCACGTCGACTACGCCTGCGGAAAGGCAGCGAAGGCTGTCAATGCTATAGCGACGATCATGCCGAACGTCGGGGGACCACGAAGTAGTAAGAGGCGTCTTCTGGCGAGCGTAGCAGGCTCAATACTCAGGTATGGTGCCCCAGCATGGGCTGAAGCACTGAGTACGAAGCGGAATCGAAGAGCGCTAGACAGCGCATTCCGACTCATGGCCACTCGGGTCGCCAGCGCGTACAGAACCATTTCGACGGAGGCAGTATGTGTTATCGCGGGAATGATGCCCATTTGCATCACCATCGCCGAAGACGTGGAATGCTACCAACGCAGAAGTACCAGGAGCGTAAGAGATATCGTCAGAGCGAACTCGTTGGCTAAATGGCAGCAAGAGTGGGACAATTCGGCGAATGGCAGGTGGACTCACCGGCTTATCCCTAGCGTGTCAGCGTGGGTGAATAGGAAGCATGGGGAGGTGAACTTCCATCTGACGCAGTTCCTGTCCGGCCATGGCTGCTTCAGGAAGTACCTGCACCGGTTTGGGCACGCTCTTTCGCCCTTTTGCCCGGAGTGTGTTAACGTGGAGGAGACACCGGAACATGTCGTTTTCGAATGCCCCAGGTTCGAAGAAATTCGCGTCTTGCTGGGCGGAGTGACAGTCGACAACGTTGTCGAAGAGATGTGTCGCGATGAAAACACGTGGAACACTGTCGACAGAGCAGTAACGAGGGTGCTGTCCGCGCTGCAGAGGAAGTGGCGCGAAGACCAGAGAGCGGCGGAACGCGATCCGGGTAGGCATGATCCACCGCCGGGGACATGACTGAGTCGTCCGTAACGTGGCACCGGTTTTTGGTCGTCGGAGCGCCGGTGAACCGGAAGTCCACCACCAACCGGAATCGCCGGACCGACTTCGGCACCTTACTGGTCGGGATAGAAACATCGGTATCGGGAGAACTTCCACCGCCGGGGTTTTTCTCCGTCGGAGTAGGCTAGGGCCACCGCCGGGGACTAGACCGAGTCTATCGCGAAGAAGCACCGGAATTTGGTCGTCGGGGCGCCTGTGAACCGGAAGCCAGTCTCCAACCGGAATCGCAGGAGAGACCTCGGCACCTGTCTGGGAAGAAACGGTTTCGGAAGATGTTCCACTGTCGGGGAACTCTTTGTCGGCGTAGGGTAGATCCACCGTCGGGGACTACACGAGTCGTGCGCGAAAAGCTGGAGTGCTGAAACGGCACCATTCCTCGGAGAAACTTAGTATGATCCGAAGTACTTGCTGGTGATATTAGAATAACAAATTTGGTGTATGTTTGTGCTAACTGTGTCGCTGAATGGCGATAGGTTAGGTACGAACACGAGAACGACTAGAATAACAAATTTTATTCCTAGAATAACAAATTTGGTGTATGTTTGTACTAACTGTGTCGCTGAATGGCGATAGGTTAGGTACGAAAACGATAACGGCTAGAATAACAAATTTAGAAGCGACAAAAAGTGCATGAGCACAGTAGCAGAAGAGCGCATGAGCGCATTGCCCCCCCTGAAGCAGTCGCATATCAGTGGTACCAGGGGGATCGAGGCGTCAAGGTGTGGCAGAGTTTTTCCAATCGGTTTTCTCTGCTGGGGAGGTTGGGAGGAAAAAAAAAAAAAAAAAAAAAAAACAGACAGACAGACAGACAGACAGACAGACAGACAGACAGACAGACAGACAGACAGACAGACAGACAGACAGACAGACAGACAGACAGACAGACAGACAGACAGACAGACAGACAGACAGACAGACAGACAGACAGACAGACAGACAGACAGACAGACAGACAGACAGACAGACAGACAGACAGACAGACAGACAGACAGACAGACAGACAGACAGACAGACAGACGGACTGAAAATTCCCAAGCACAAATCTGGCTAACGGAATGTTGTATATAAAGCTGACATTTGACTGATCACAAATCAAAGTTAATTCATTTTTTGGCGCAACTTTTAAAGGCATTCTCAATGGAACTCTTAGAAGAATTTCCGGAACAAGCCATAGAGGAATAGGTCATATCAGTGAAGTACTAGATTTGAAGTAATGAGCTGAATTTTAGTATGGTGAGAAGGTTCTCCGTTTCTGCAATGAAATGGTGCAAAAAGCGTGGGTATTATGATTCCTTGCCTAATTTGATGCTGTTTGAGCAAAACATTTGGCAACAGTGTTGTTGTTTTCTCCATTTCTTGCAACACAAACAACATAGTTATCCAAAGTTTCGCTCAAACAGCATCAAATTAAGCAAGGAATCATAATACCCACGCTTTTTGCACCTTTTCCTTGCAGAAACGAAGAATTGACCTTCTCACAATACTAAAATTCAGCTCTTTACTACAAATCTAGTACTACACCGAACGTGCCCCATTACCAGAGGAACTTCTAGAGGAAATCCCGAAATTGATAGACAAATTCGCAGTGAAACTTCCGGGAATTCTCTGAGGACCTCTTAGTGAAACTCCCAGAAAAATTCCTGTAGGAAATCATGGAAGAATGCCCGGAAAAACTTTTAGATGATTCCCTGGGAATTCCGGGAGCAATTCCCGAAAGAATTCTAGGAGAACCTCGTGTAGTAAATCTCGGAGCAGCTACTGGAGCGATTCGTGGAAGAATTATTAGAGCATCTCCTGGGGAACTCCTGTAAGAATTTGTAGATACTCCAGGGACAATTTTCGGGGAATTGTCCAGGGATTCTTCCAGAAATTTCTCCATTGGTTCCTGAAGGAATTCCTCAAAAAAATTCTCTAGGGATTCCTCATGAATTTCTTCCAAAGACTCCTCCAGGAATGCCTCCAGGGATTCTTCCAGAAATTCTTCCCAGCATTTCCAATAGGATGTCCTTCATGAATTCCTAATATTCCTCCAATGATATATCCAGGAATTCCTCCAAGGATTCTTCCAGGAGTTCCTGCAGGGATTCCTCCAAGAGTTTGTTCACGGATTCCTCAAGGAGTTTCTTCAGGGATTCCTTCAGAAGTTCCTTCAGGGATTCCACCAGGAATTTCTCCACAGATTCCTCCAGGACTTCCTTCAGAGATTCCTCCAGGAGTTCCTCCAGGGATTCCTCCAGGAGTTCCTCCTGAAATTCCTCCAGGAATTCCTCCAAAAGTTCCTCCAGGGATTCCTCCAGGAGTTTCTCCAGAGATTCCTCCCGGAGTTCCTCCAAGGATTCCTCCAGGAGTTTCTCCAGGAATTCCTTCAGGAGTTTCTCCAGGGATTCCTCCAGGAGTTCCTCGAGGGATTCCTCCAGTAGTCCGTCCAGGGGTTCCTTTAGGAGTTTATCCAGATATTCCTCCATGAGTTCCTCTAGGGATTCCTATAAAGATTCCTTCAGAAGTTACTCCAGGGATTCCTCCAGGAGTTCCTTCAGGAATTCCTCCAGGAGTTCCTCCAGGGATTCCTCCAAAAGTTCCTCCAGGAGTTCCTCCAGGTATTCCCCAAGGAGTTCCTCCAGGAATTCCTCTAGGAGTTCCTACAAGAATTCATCCCTGGATTTCTCCAGAGATTTCTCGAGCAGTTCCTCTAAGGATTCCTCAAGGAATTCGGTCTACGGTGCGTTAATGGCTGTTTTAGAAAAGCGCCACATGCGCTTTTTAGCTTTGCGTTTGATCGTCAATACAATAGACCTAAGCCAAACCCAACTAGTATTGCACGTTCATGTTTTTTTTTATTTGCTACTTATCACATATTGCTGTCGTTTTTTGAATATTTCCGTTATAGTGGCTGCACGTGTTTTATAATTTCACGCATATTTGAATCCAAAATAATAATTCTCTCAATTTTGCCCTCGTTGCAGACATTTGGCAGCGTCCCTCCAATCGCCCACTGCCCTCGACGGATGGCGGCGTGGTGCTATGTTTCGAAATCCCGTACGCCCGTGTGCTGCCTCCAGTGGTACCCAGTGCGGATGGATCCGGGGCATCCAGTGGGAAAAAGTACGTCATATACGACGTGAGCGTACGACAGGACACCTCGCAGCCGGATCCCAATCCGACTAGCATCGAGCGACGCTACACGCACTTCCTTAAACTGTACGATGGCCTCCGGAAGGAGCACCCGCTGCTGGTACAAACGGTCAGTTTCCCCAAAAAGGTCCTGGTGGGCAACTTCAGTGCGGAGCTGATCGGCGAGCGGAGCATGGCCTTCGAGAGTTTCCTCGACTACATCGTATCGGTGCCTTCTCTGCGTGATTCGGATCACTTTTTAGAATTTTTACAAGGCGATGAACTGAAACGAGCTTGCCAACTTTTGGACGAGCGGCGAAACGAGTTTGCGGTGCCGATTCTGGAGAACACGTTCCGAGTGCTGAACAAAATTTTCCTGGACAAATCCAAGTGTGTTCTACTGCTGCTGTGCCGTCTGGTGGCTGCCTGCACCACATCACCAATTCCTCATCCGCTGGCGGAACAGTGGGCCGAGCTTGCCCTCAGACGCTACGAGCACGTCTGCGATACGGATCTATTGGTGCTTTATATTCCGCTTTTACAAACATGTTTGCATTTATGGTGAGATTTTCATATTTCAATAGAGATCTCGACTGAAAAAAGTTTTTTTTTTTCAAATTTCCAGGTGGCAGCGTGGTCGCGACCGATCTCTGCTGGAGGAACGACTGGATCAAATGGCCAAAAAAGGCATCAAGGTGAAGGGTGGCCCAACACTAACCCAAGCCATCCATGCTCTTGACCCGAGAGCTGAAACCACGTAACAGGAAACATCACAAACTCTTCTTGCGAGTAAGTAAGTCCTAAGTTTATCAACCACAGTGCATCATAAGTTTATACAGCAATATTCGTTTGTGTCTTAGCAGTTTAGGTTTAGAATCGATGCATCCCAACGATTATTTTTGTTTTACTGTATTGTGATTCGGTTAATACCAAACTACCATATGATAGGTTGTCATATTTATGTACCTAGCTAGTTTTTTTTGTGATTAGGCCCTAACGTTTTCGCCTTCGTTGTGCGATCGCTATTTTTTTCATGACTCAAACTTGAAACATGTCAATGATGATAAGATAAAGCTTCCAGCTCTCGATAAAGCCATGTAACACCATACAAGTTTAGTGAAAATCGGCGCGGATAATTCCATATCAATTTTATATAGGAGTAAGAAATACTGAAGTAAGCAGAATACAGCCATGTTAACAAAATACTTTTATATTTTTCATGTGGTGATAATCACAAAACCAGGAATAATAATCCTTTCTTTCACATGACTACGAAATGTCTCTGAGTGTGCGATACCTTCGAGAAATCTTATAATATTCTTGCTGGTACTCCAACTCCTTCAATAATATTTCTAGGATTACATCTAGAAGGATTCTCTTAGGTTATTTCTTAGAATTCGTTTAGCAGTATTTTTGAGGAAATTCCTCAAAGAGTTTCTTTAGTGATTCCTTTCCGTAATCTCATGGGATTTTTCTATGCAATCTATTCAAATTCCTCCAATAACAGGGTGTCTGTCTACTACATGGAAAACCCTGGAATACTCAGGAAGTCCTTTTTTGTCACTTTCTCAGGGAAATTATATATTGACAAAAAAACATTGGGCAAAAAGTATTGAACTTTACTGAATCAACTCAGAAAAAAAAGTCAACGAAGTTTAGTACATTGCCACTATTTTTCCCCGTAACGCCGAGGGTTCTTACTCAAAGCTTGTGGTTCTGTAACGACACTGAAGATTCTTCTGCATGATTATTCAAAAAGCAAGTTCTTCCGGATTATTCATTTTTTTCCAAACTTCAAACAATTTATCCGGGATTCTTCCTTGGGAATCTTCCAGGGTTCTTTGATTCCAACCGATTTCTTCTGAAATTTTTTACGAGAATCCTACAAAATTTCTTTCCAGAATTCCTACCATTTTCCGGTTTTCCGGTGATGCTCCCAGAGTCCATCGTGGGATGTTTCCTGGAGTTCTTCCTGCATTTTCCCCAAAGAAATTTCCGTGAAATTGCTTCCAAGATTTATCCCAAGATCTCCACAACAATTTCTCTCCGAATATCTCTCAGATGTTTTTGTGGAATTTATCCTACTTTTTCTAAGGATTTCTCTAGAATTTATCCTGGAATCTCTGGAATTTATCCTACTTTTTCTAGAGGATTTCCGCGATTCCTTCCGGTGTTTCTTTTGGGACTTCCTCAGGAGATTTTCTCGAGATTTTCCAGAGTTTCTACAGCAGTTATTCCTGGGATGGTCCTCCTGGGATTTGTACTAGAGCAAGAATTTTCTAAGGAGTTATTTTTTACGAATTTTCTGCAGGAGTTTCTATCATAAAGCTTCTCGCGGGGTTTCTTTTGAAGTTTTATTTGATTTTTATCTTGGAGTTTCTCCTGTTTCTCTCAGAAGATTGCTGCCGGTGTTGGTCCTGGAACGTTTTTCTTGAATTTCTTTTAAGATTTTCTCCGGATTGCCTTTTGGGTTTTCTGCATGGCGTTCCAGAGTTTTTTTTTGCAGGTTTTTTTCGGGATTTTTCCTAGAACACTCACCGCAATCCAAGATGAAAATTGTCCCGAGATTCTGGGTATTTCTTCTTGGATTTCTTTTATAGTTTGCTCCCGAAGTTCTTGTAGGGATTTTTCTAAGATTTTCTTCAATGTCTTCTGGTATAACTTACAGAATTTTCTGTAAGAAATTCCTAGAGAAATATCAGAAGGAATCCATATGAAATTCTGCAAGAAACTCCTCAAGACCTATTGGAGAAATCTCCAGAGGAAGAAATCCTGGGAAAAGCTGGGACATATCAGAAAAAGTACTGTAAGTAAACCCGGGAGGAAATATTAAGGAAATTCTAGGCAGAATTCTGAAAACCCCTAAGTAAAATTCCGTGAGGAAATCCAAGAGAAATATCGGAAATATCTCTGGAAGAGCTTCGGCAAGAATCTCACAAAAGTCCCGAGAGAAACTGTTGGAAAGCTATCTCGGAAAACAACTAAGGAAAATTCCTGACGAAACTTTGGATAAATTTTGGAAGCATCTTTGGAAGTAATATAACTAGAAATTCTGGGAGTATATCGGGAAAACTTTTTGAAAGATATCCCGGTAACAACTCTTAGAAATTCCGAATAATTACCGATAAAATCTCGGAAAGAATTACTTATGGGAGGGAATACGGTAAGAATCACTTGATGGGAACTTTGGAAAACTGGATGAAGCCAGAAAAAAAACTCCAAAAAGTTCCTTCGGGGATTCCTCGACAAACCTCCTGTGAGCCTCGTGGCCGTGCGGTTAGAGTCACCAAGCTCTTAATCGCACCATGCTATGGGGTGAGGGTTCGATTCCCGCTCCGGACGAGGAAACTTTTCGTGAGAAACGTTTCTTCTCCGTATCCACTGGTGCATGCTCTGTGTTTCCGTTGCCTACTGTTCAGTTTCGTTCAGTCTGTACAGCCGCTGGTTGAAGACGTTTTCCGTGTCTTTTTTTTTAAATAACCATTGATAAATTCAAGGCAGAAGTCGCGGGAAGAATTCCGTGAGAAACTACGAAAGAGTTTGATTATTGGGCTACAACCAAGGATCGGTATATTCGCCTCACTCCATTCATATTCACTCCTCTTTGCTGAAGCGAATCAAGAAAGATGCAGCAAACGGCTAAAACTCTAGTGGTGAATCTACACTGAATAAAGCATTCGTCTCCACTGGTCTCGGTTCTTCTTCAGACCTCTTCAACTGCAAAAAGCCAACGCGGGCGCAGCCTACCACGAAGCCGAAGGCTCCTTGTTCTGCATATACTTGGGTCAGGTCGTAGCTCATGTGGCGCCGCCAGATGCCGTCCTCAAGTTTTCCGCCGAATATTGTTCGCAAAGGTTCTCCGATCATCGTCCACGATTCGTAGCCGAATGAAACGACCGGAAGAATCAGAGTTTTGTCTTCATTTGCAGCCTTTGGGATTTTAGCTGACTGAGGCCCGATTCGCAGTCGCAATCTGTCTTCTCAACTCTCTGATAACATCGTTAGATCGATCAACTGATTCGAAAAGTCGTTTCCCTTCCATCCAACTTCACAGCACAGTATGAATATCATTATACCAAACCTAATTTGATCAAGAGCGGCTTGGTACAAGCGAGCTGTACCGCATCATCTTCATAATAATCTACTCGCAATCTATCACCTATCATCTGGCATCCACGCACTATCTTGAACTCTCTGCCACACAACCATTTCTCAACAACAATACCGTGTACAAGCAATTTCAATAATCTTTTTTTTTTCTTTCCTTACATTACCCTGTAACCTAACTAAGCGAGCCTGGTGGTCCAATGGCTACAGCTTCTGATTCGTATGAAGGAGGTCCTGGAACCCCTGGTCCGTCCCTTTACCTTCTACTGTGTATCTTTCTATATACTTTATCCTCTATAATACATATACAACTTATGTATAATATTAATTGTATATTCACATGTTCATATCCTTAAGTGCGTTTCCCTTCCTTCTAACTTTTACAGCACAGTGTCAATCTGTTATGTAACGTCTACGAGTAATGCAATCAAGCGAGCTGTACGGCATTATTTTCAGAGTAATAAGCACACTCATATTTCGCCTTTGGCCTGGCATCCACGCACCAATGTGTGAACCCTCTACCAGCCGTATCCCACCAACACTCCAACATCCGCGTGAAGTTGTGCAAGCGCAGGGTTATATTCGGTCTGGTCTGCCGAAGTGGATACAAACGATTGCATTCATCACTTCCTTCCCATTCCTCACATTGGCCTGATACCTGACGGGGAAGGCGCAATAGGACAGATCGGTGAAGTACTAGATTTGTAGTAATGAGCTGAATTTTTGTATGGTGAGAAGGTCAATTCTCTGTTTCTGCAATGAAATGGTGCAAAAAGCGTGGGTATTATAATTCCTTGCCTAATTTGATGCTATTTGAGCAAAACTTAGGACAACAGTGTTGTTGTTTTCTCCTTTTCTTGCAACATAAACAACATAGTTATCCAAAGTTTTGCTCAAACAGCATAAAATTAGGCAAGGAATCATAATACCCACGCTTTTTGCACCATTTCATTGCAGAAACGGAGAATTAACCTTCTCACCATACAAAAATTCAGCTCATTACTACAAATCTAGTACTGCACCGAACGTACCCCATTGTCGCCTAAAAATAGAAGATCACTAACGCTCACGCACCGAAGATGCCTGCCTCAGTCCCCGGCATCTAGTCTAATTGATTCAATGTGTGAGTGTAGCAGGTCTCGCGATAGTGGAGTAGCATCCACGGGTGGTCAATCAAGATCAAGCTCAAGTTCCCACATTGACTTATAACCCGACATAGTAGAAGCTATTCTCGTTGAAAAATAGAAGATCATCAACATTCATACGCTTTAGATGTCTGTTAGTTCAAAGCAGCTATCTCTTTGGTTCCTTGCTTGTGTGAGTGTAGTTGGTTTGGCGCCACAGGAGTTCATCTTGGAAGAATCGCCAGATAGAGTTTCTGGAGGATCCCCAGAAGGTTCTTCTTGAAAAATCGCCAGACATTTCTGGAGAAATATACAAAAAACATCCCTAGAGAAATCCTTAGATGATTTTTTTTTGAGGAATCCATGGATAGAGGTTCTTATAAGAAGATTAAAAAATGTTTCCAATTTTCTAAAACGCGTTGCCTTAACACCGCTAGCCATGATGGTCTCCAATAGCGGAAGGTCCGAAAGAGCTTGAAACTATTGAGAAATCATCATGTCTACAGGTCGTAAGCCCTGATAAAGTGTGGAACGTTTTGATGGCTGTGATCCCTGACCATCATGTCAAAACCCAGGGATACCCAAGTGACCATACTGTTAGGGTGTAGGGGTTGCATGTGTGAGGCGCATATATTGACAGGCATTGCTATGGACCGTTAGGGCTGAGTAGGGTCGAAGAATGGATCTACGATTGCTGAATTATACTGAAAAACTCGTGATTCAGCAGTGGTGGCACCGCTTTCCGCTTTTGTTCGGCCTTGGTGGTTTGTGTGGGGTGGTGCGTGTCGGTGTGTGTGTGCTTTGTGCGTGTGGTGCTTACGGCTTCAGCAGGGTGGTTACTTGGGTAGTGTGGGATAATTGGGTTTGGGACTGAGGGGGTCGTCGTTGATAAGGCCGACATCATTGAGTGCTCAGTGTTGGCGGTTGTATTGGTGACGATTTCTTCAGCCTTAAGATCTCATTTATACCACGCACAGATTTTTGGGAAGAGGGAGTACTTTGTAATGCAAGAGAGGGACTTAAACTCTGCGTTACGGGTTGGGCGAGGTCATGCAGATAGACTCAACCCAGGTGACCGTGCGGCTCGGACAGTGATGCATGAATGAGTGCGGTGTGGGTGAGGTGCGCTGCCCTGTGGGTGCAGTTGAGTCCGGGTTGGAGTGGAAAGAGACCCTTCTCTACTCTAGGTCGGGTTCGGTTGTACGGGCGTGGTAGTGTTTGTCTTATTTGTGCCGTGTTGTGCGTGATTTGCGGCTCGAGCTGTGTGGTTACTTGGGAAGTATTGTGCTCTGTAATCTAGATTTTGGTTTTAAGGTGAAGCTAAGGCTGGGCTGTGCCTCGGATTTGTTGGGCGCAGGTCGGGAGAGCTGGTGGCAGTTTGTGCTGGGGGGTTTACTCGATTGGTTATTCACTGATGGTGGCCAGTCGATCGACTTATCGGCGCTGCCTGTCATTTGGTTCTTGGGGTTTGTGCTCTCGAGGTTCGGGGCGTTGCTTCGTTGTATCTTCGCTTTAATACTAATATTCCTTGTTTGATTTAACTGACTGTTTTCTACAGGCGTTTAACTCATTCTATTTCATAGATTGCCAAATTTAAGGGTAATGGTTCAATAGGGTGTTAGCTATCAGAGTGGATTAGAACGAGTTGGCGCCTACAATACACCAACACTGACACACACACTCCAATACTTACACGCACACATGCACCTACAACTAGCTGTAAAAGACCAGTGGGCGGGACAATGGTGCCTACCCAACAGTTGTAGGTGGGGTGTTTGGCTTAGCTACATGACTTGGTCCGGCAAGCCCATAAACATCAATTGGTAGACGTATTGCCTAGTGAAAAGACAACGCAGATGGGCGAAAGCCAGGGGATGCGTTGATAATAGCAGAATAGCAGAATAGAATTTTCTAAAACGCGTTGCCTTGGGGTAAGGATTGGAAGGATCTCAACGATTTAAATATTTGTTTTATTCAGTTTTAATCTAAAAACTAGAGATTTTATGATAAATTTCTCACAGGTTGATGTCTTACCTATCGAAGCAATTTTAAATTTTGATTTTCAGTCATCTTTTATCTGTAAAATTTAAGAAAATGATGTATACTCGTTGTTCTTTTACAACTTTATTAAATATAAGAACACAATACTCACTATTAGATTTAGTCCAACTCATCTCCTCCGACAAGACTGCCGCCTCGCGGAGGGAGATCTCCTATGGATTTCAAGATAGCTCGCATAACCGGTACTTTCTCTGCTCCGTGGCCTTCTGGTGGATCGCCGTGGTGTTCTAATATCACAAACTTCTGCAGTTACTTCATTATTTTCTGCTTCAGCCGGACAGGGGGGACAACATATGCGGTCAGGATCCTCGCCTCGTCGCCGTCCTCTTACCTTTTCTACCACTTCGCCCAATTTATCCACTGCTTTCTGATAAACTCCGGAGAAAGAGTCCACGTACCCTGTTGCCGTTGCCGTTATGACAAACGCAATAAAGCTCAGCAATGTAACCACAAACTCCACTAGACTTTCACCGCCCATGTCGGCGTACAGCATGGACTGCTGACCCGAGGACATACATTCGAAAATTTTGAACAACAATGCTTCGATCCGGCACCAACCAGCGATCATGGCAATTTCGATCGCTAGTAGAAAGAAGAAAAATTCAACCACTGCCTGGGCCGACAGGGGTACCTTGCGATATCGCTGGGGAAACACTTTGGTCCGCGACAGGTACATTACGATCGAGCTTAGAAACAGGACACTCCGGGCGTTAAGTCGAAGGGCGCAACATCCGGCGGCGTTGATTGGAGGATCCATGAATACTAAAATTTTAAGGCCGGCGTGAAGAAGAACTGCTAGGAAGAGGGCAACTTTGCTGCTCATTGCTCGCACGGATCACAGCGCATGGATGAGGGTTTTCTGGCGAATGAGAAATGGCGCTTGTTAGAGATATTCAGTGTCTGTACAACGCATTCAACTCACCCTTTCCGTCGTAGATTACTCAATTTGCTGCTGACCACTGAAAAATAACCGAGGGCATGCAATGTTTTCAGCAGATATACGGCGGCCACCAGATTTCGCACGAACAGAAAGCCGGCGTCGGTTTTGGCGGCCTCGATCCAGCTGACGAGGGTGCGTCGTGTGAACCGAAAGTATCGAAAGTAGAAGAACATCCAACGGATCGCGAAAACCTGAAAATGACATTCGAAGTTGTCTGTCTGGAATGATAGATTGCTTTGATGGCGTCTTGATACACGTTTTTTGCATATCCAATAAATATCTATCGTTTTTCTATTAAAATTAATCGTTTGTATACAGTTTTTCTAGTAGATTTTTGGATTACATATTTTGCGATTTTCGACTATGTTTTCTAGCACATCTAAGACTCTACTTTTATACTGAGATACTGAGCATCTTCGGTTACGCGGGTTGAAGGAAATTTGAAATATGTTTTGATACATCCCATTTAAATTTTGTATGAGTAAAGCGTTAGCACAACCGATCATGAGCAAATTTAGCACAACATATGAGAACTTGAAATGGAATGAACCCAACTTGGTATCAGAAAAATATCATAATGACATCTATCGAAGCGACATTTCTGAAGTCTGGTTCCTAAAGACGTGAAACTTGAAGGAGTTTTTTTTTTTAGTTATTCTTGAAGAAAAAACTAGAGTTCCCTGAAAACTTTGGATGGAGTTTCAAATTTCCCGCAAGTATATTTCTGGAAAAAAAAATCTAAACGAAGTTTCTGAACTATTATTTACGTTTTGACTTTCTTGTGTTTTATTATTCTGTAGGAAGCGGTATATATTCGATTTCATGAACTGTCCTTAACTTTCAGGGCATGAGTTTAAAATAATCGTTATTTTAAGGCAAAGAAAAACAATGGAAAAAGAAACAATATTTCAAGCTTACCAATATTTGCTGATCTTTCAGATAGCGTATAAAATACTGCATCGGTATCCATACAACCCGTAACGACAAATCACAAGCGGCTATGTTGGCAAGAACCTGCAATCGTCGATTTATAATCTTCAATGCACCAGTCCCTACGGTATTTTGTAGGCAATATTACTTTTCTGACTTACCCCAATCAACAGGACGACTAACGATTCCACTCCAACCCCACCACCATCACGGCCCACGTGTCCCATAAGACGCACGGGATTTTTCTCCAACCATTTGGTCGCAATCATACTGGTTGCCGTGACGAACATCAAGGAAGCGATATCCGGTTGCATCGATTCGGGCATGCGGCGCCGGTCTGCGAATAGTTCGACCATACTGATACCCTGTGCGTGGATGGCAATGGGCGTCAAAATGCTGACAATTTTCTCCAGCTTGGATGCCATGAGTTGAGAGATAATGGATGAATTACAATCTTCAAGGTTTTGTTTTAACTATTGTACGTAAACATAAGTGTCTGTTTCGTTCTGACATAGGTGACAATGCTTCCTTTGATTGCAATGCTAGGATGTTAGGATTTTCGCATCACGATGGCCTAGAAACTAGAAACTAAGTCAATTGGCGAATTAAAATTAATTTGTACTTAAATTTGACAGTTCAACGATCAAACGATCAAACGATCAAATCTGACTATACATGCCAATGGTTGCTACTCCGTTATTGATCTGAGCTGGTACCAATTGCACTGAGATCCAAATGAATAAGGGCTGGGACACTCCACTTATTCTCACAGTGCAATTCTAGCAGCTCATACATTTTGGATCAATACCGGCGCCGGCCACGTCCTTATAGTCAGTTGGGAAGGGAAAGGAATGTTAGAGTGTGCTGGTTGTTGCTACTAAAGACCGAGATCACCTCTGCATCCCCACATCCAGCACGGACTGGGGTATTTGTTAGACGGAACGGATGGGAGATCTGGGAGTCACCGTTGGGTCGGTGATGCGATCCATGGATAGGGAGTTATTTATAGTGTTCGTAAGGTGATAGATTGTGTGGTGAATGAGGTGAATAAGGTCAAGCGGCACAGCACGCTTTGGTTGCATAACTTGTAGGCGTTATATACACTGTGCTGTGAGTGGAAATTGGAAGGGAGGGAAACGACTTTTTTCCAATTCGTTTCTGGTTCTAGCGATGGCTATGAACATATGAATATACATGAGTTGTATATGTTGAGAAGAGAGAGAGAGAGATAAAGTGGATTGAAAGATACAAAGTAGGATGAAAGGGACGGGCCAGGGATTGAACCCATGACCTTCTGCATATGAATCAGAAGCGGTAGCCACTGGACCACCAAGCCCGTCTTAATTTGTACTTAAATTTGACAGTTCAACACTTAAACTTGACAGTTCTCCTAAGGAAATAATTATCGAACTGTCAAGTTTAAGAGAAAATTAATTTTAATTCGCCAATTGACACAAACCCTAAATGTGTTAATTTATGTCGACGGAAATAAAAGGAAATAAAAAAATGAGGAAGACATCAACGTACAGGGGATGACCAAAATGTCTGGGATAGGCAACATTTTTTACTCACACAAAAAAGTTCTACATGCTGTAACTTTTCATAGAGTGCATTAAAAAGTCTCAAATTTTGACTGTTTGTCAACCTATTATAAGTGCATCATTAGTATAAATTTGGGCTTGATTGTTGATCTTTCGTGAAGTTAGAATAGTTCTGGTAAAACATCATTTTTTAGACAACTAATTTTTGAACTGTCATATCAAACGTTTCCTTCGAACTTTATCCTTCCCCTAACACCCAAATTCCCGTGACGCCTAGGCCTGAAAGAATGTAGAGGTATCTATGTCCTAGGTAGTAGGTGTCCAACTAACCTTCCTTTCCCATCCCTCAGCTGTTGCAAGGACGTGGCCAGGACAGCACTCGACCGTTGGAGGATTGCGTCAATCTTGTCTAAGAGTCAGAGATTAGTCCCAAATCTTTGTGCTTTGGTAATGGTAACGAACAGGAAGGATGCAACCCTCATAACAGCGATGCAGGGCTGTACCACCTACGAATTTGCGCGACTTGCTTAATGCTAATGCTAATGCTAATGCCAACTAATTTTCAAACTGTCATATCTCGGAAACCCGTGAACCGAATTGAATGAAATTTTTAACGTTTATCAAAAATACGACACTATAAAATGTTTTATTTTAAAAGGATAAAATTATACCGGTTTGATGATCATTAACCTGGGCTTGTTAGGGGAATATCTGTAAACAAAAAGAAAATCGCGTTGAGTACTGTTCCTTTGAATTCCACTAAGAATTTGCATTGACTCGAGTCAAGTACAAGACACTGAAGACGACCTTACAGTTGAGGTCGAAATACGTATCTGTCAAAGGATGCAAATTCTTAGTGGAATTCAAAGGAACAGTACTTAACGCGATTTTCTTTTTATTTATACCGGTTTGACATTTTCCCCCAACGTTTCAAGGTTTAGAAAGTACTTAGGTTTTAATAACTTGTGAAGCATTAATATATTGTTGATACGGTTCACTGGTTTCCGAGATATGACAGTTCAAAAATAAGTTGTCTAAAAAATAGGTGTCTAAAAATAGTGTTTTACGAGTGTTTTTATGATGCAGATATAATAGGTTGACAAATAGTCAAAATATGGGAACTTTTGATGTACTCTATGAAAAGTTACAGTTTGTTAACCTATCCCAAACATTTTGGCTACCCCTGTATTCCGCAATGAAATGAATGGACATATTCTACACATGGTGCAACGAAAGCATATTAGAACTGAATGTGAAAAAATTACAATATAACATCTTTTAGCAGAAAAAGAACAACACCGAATTATCCGTAGTCGAGTTCTGAAACTTCCCAAGCAAATAGCTGGCAAACAAATTGTATAAAATTGAAATTTTGACTGATTACTAATCAAAGTTGGATTGACAAAATGGTAAAATTTCAGCTTTAAATGGCATTCCGTTCGCTAAATATATGCTTGGAAAGCTTTAGAACGCGACTCCGGATAGTCGAGTTCGATATATATTTCAATTGCATTAGGAAATAAGAATGTGGAAAAATGTGAAAGGGTTAGGGATTTAGGAGTAATCTTCGACTCAAAACTTACATTCGTTGACTACTACAACACTATCATTCACAGGGCTAATATGCTAGGGTTCATAAAGCGCTTCTGCTACAACTATCATGACCCATACACAATTAAAACACTTTATATTGCCTATGTTAGATCTATTTTAAAATACTGCAGCACTGTGTGATCTCTTTAATCAACCAAAAAATTTGAGCCTATAAATCGCTTGATGGTTGCTTATAATGAACACTGCGAAACGATTGACTTTGCCAAGTGTAGGCAAATCAGAAAAGTATACACCTGAGAGTATACACATAACAAACACTACTCAACTATTTTCTATTGAATATTCTAAATGCATTTCACAACTATAAAATAAGAAAATAGGAAAAAACATGCATTTGTATAATGCAGGGGTTCGCAAACTTTTTCAGTTCGCGACCCATTTTTAATTGCAAGAGAATTTGGCGACCCACCTCATATATTCACAAAAATAGTAATTTGAGAAAACTGTTGCCTTTGCAACAAGCATGTAAACGTATTATTGAAGTTCAAAAGAAATTTCACGATCTTGCTTGATGCGCCAGAAATTTCCTGCTTGCCTCGCTCAGAACCCAAGAAGTAATACTATGAAAATCACTGTAGAAAACTTGTACTTGGAATGTGATATTAATCAACGTGGATCTGCTTTACAATTGAAGAGAAGCGATAAACTTGTGATACAATGCACTCTGTTTATTTTAAGCTTATCGATATGTCCAATAGAGCGGTCCTGGCGTAGATATTACCGAACGTGACTTTTGTACCTAGAAACTGGTATCCAGTCCCTCTCTCGACAACCCCACAAAAAGTGAGTTCTTCCTTCACTAGGGAAATAATACCGTGTGTTCGGAGATAAACTTTTGGCTTGGGTAAAATCTCGTTAATAAAAACTAAAAGCCTAGAACATTGTTATTTACCATGCTCAGTAGCATTTCCAAGAGAAAGTCAAAATACGTTAAAACTGCTATTTTATAACGTCAATTTTTTATATACATATTCCTTAAATGCTAGTTCCATATTTACCAAAATTGTGAAATTTGAATAAAAATTTTTAGATTTTCAAAAATAAATACAGAAAAAAGTTAAGGTACCTTTGCTATTATTTGTTTCCACAGAATATCCAGAATTTGGGTTTTAGGCGGTATCAAGACTACTGCATATTCTGATTTTTTATTTTAATTTTTTTTTGAGATTTTTTTCAAAAAAATAGAAAAAAATGCAATTTACAAGCATCAACTCGAAGTCACCGCTTTCGAAACATTGCAGAAGTTATGACGTAAATTATGACAAAAACTCTCAACAATTTTAAGGACAAACCTCATTTCTTGAAATAGTTGGTTAAACAGCAAAAAGTCTCTCTAGAATTCGAAAAAAATATAACAACAAATTACTTTACGTTCAAACTTTCGCGACCCACCAGAAATCAGCCCCCGATTTACCAATGGGTCGCGATCCATAGTTTGAGAAACGCTGGTATAATGTACTAGTCTACGTCGGTTGACGAAATGAATAAATAAATAAATAGTGCATGTTCAGCGTGCCTATCTGGGTCATATTGACCATAACATCTTTAATACTAGGGTTAAACCATCATATTCATGGCCAAAATTTGTTAAATTTGTTCCAGCTTGAATGAATTACTACAACTTTAAATGGAATGTAACTTTCCCTTCATATTAATGTGAAGCTTTGCACATTTACAAGAATTATTGATACATTACGCGATAAACTAGGTAAGATTCCTAATAAACCAACACCATACACGTGGACCGTAATTTAGACGGTTCAATAATATCGTATACTTTCCAATTGTATCCCGAATGGGTGGTTAAGCACGTCTTATGGTTATCGTTTATGTGGGATTTTTTGTCACCTTGTCAGCAGCTTGAAAAGCGGAGAGTTTTCTCAATTTAATCCAACCTAGATAATTTTAAAAGCTATATCCCAACTAACATTTTCAGCGCTATAAGCTTCGGTCATTTGGTTTATCTTGTAGTGTTGTATACCAGTCATATTGAATCATTCAACGCTGAATAAAAGGGAAGCTAGTCAGAAACAAACTAAAAGCTAATACACAAATGCAATACAAATACTATATACTTAACTACCCAGCTCAGTTTACTTGTCACTGGGACAGCCTTTACTGCACTTTAATCCAACTCCGCGAGATTTCTCGGAAGATATAACCCAAGAAACAATTATTACTTCAAGAAATGTGTCTCAAAGCAGCATTATTAAGCTGTTAGCTGAAGAATATTTGATTTACTTGAATTGAAACTTTCTTTCAACTCTTGTTCGCCCAAAAATGGGAATCTATTCAACCAACAATAGGTCTATAAGCTTATGAAATTTACGTTTATTCAATGATCGTACTCTGATTGTGCAGCATAGTACGACGTTTAAACCATCAGCATATTAGAAACTATTTTTCGACGTTTCTTAAACTAGGTTGTATGACGCTTTGTTGTTTAAATGTCTAAAAAATGTTTAAGAACCATTATTGCAGATAAGCAGCTAGGTTCATGATAACAGCCTTTCTTCGACAATTATTCCACTCTAATACAATAAGAACATATTGAACAACGTGCTCACTGAAGTTTTGATGCACCACATACGGATTCATTTTCAATTAATAGGTCTGAACAAAGGTTACCATAAAAGCTTTTTCAACGTTTCTAAAATGTGAATGTATCAATAAATATGCAAAAGTGAACTAACTTCTTTCATTTTTTCGTTTGTATGCAAATTGAAATGACTTTATTTTTCTACAAGACCGTTTTCATTCACTTTTTATGAAACACACAACATTGACAAGATTCGAAGTCGGGTCCTATTGATTCATAGTCGTCTGCATCTGTACTGCTCCAATCAGGATCACATTATGCAAATGGTTTTACACTGTATTTATATGCATGCAATGTCTGAGTCGAATACACTATCGTACATGCGTTGCTTAAAGTGTTTAGAGCTTCTGCTGGACGTTTATTTGAAGCGCCACGGATGTTCCTATTAGGCTCCTAACCATCTATCATGTTTACAAAAGTAAACATGGCGAACAGTAGCAACTAACTGATAATATTCCACTACTGATCAACGATGTTGTTTAAAAGCTGAACATTATTCTAAGGAACGCCAAGTTCATTAAAATGTTTAACGATACTAGTGCAGCTGAATATGGTAACTAAGCAGGTGTTATTACACTTTGTTTAAGTTACTTGTTCCATAGTGAATCATAAGTGGAATAACGGCATCTTAAGTGTTGGAAACAGGTAGTGTTCAATCATCATTACGACACTAGGTATAAAGCGTTTGATGAAGAGTTTTAAACAACTTTAAACAAGTTTAAAACAAACGTCTTGAAATCCCGCTTCAGCAATGCATCAGAACTTCAGACGCACAAAACTCCAGAAGTAAGCTTCAAACAACACTGCATTTTATTATTCTGTTCTTGCTCACTTGTAATAAACTTAAAATAAAAAGCTCAGGTGCGCTGGTTTTGTTTACGAAGAGATTTGTGCTTTCGAAATCGTGAATTGTCGCCAAAGTCGGCCATTTTGGTATTCTAACAAGTCTGTCCTTAAACTACTGTTCGATTAGTTGTTCAACTGAAAGAAATATGTCGAACAAAAGTGCTGTTTTTGCTGTAAGCAAAATTTATTCAAAACTTTGTTGAACATATGTACTTGTTGAACTGTCTGCGCTTTTGTAGAGCTCCTGTCCGGTGATTCCCAAAGTGGGCGAAAATCAGGCCCAGGGGGGGGGGTTCGAAAATGTCAAAAATCAAAATTGAGGGCGAATATACTAAAAAGGGGGCGATTTTTTCAATGATTGGAAAACATCAATAGTATTGAATGACAAAAGTCGAGAATGTCAACTGAACCATAAAAACTCTCTGACATTCAAGCTTACAGTTCAAGTTTTGTCTAGGATTATAAAAAAGGCTGTCACCATTAACCTTCCGTCAGGCCCGTGCACAGGTTTTTCCTAATTTCGATAAAAGACGGAAGGGCGCCTATTATATGGAACATCGACAATGGGAGAGATTTAACCCCCAAAACCCCTCCCTTGTGCACAGGCTTGCCTTCCGTAATTCGCGCGGTTGGCCACCACCGTCACACCACGTTAACGGTGAGTACAAAAAGCGAGATTTTTTCAACGTGTTGTACAAAATACAACATCGCGATCGCTTGAGGGTTAAACTTAAGCATCGACTTATATTACCAAATTATTGGTATTTATGTGGACTTTTTGCAAAATTGCTAGAAAAAAAGACTGCCACACGTATTTCTGATGGATTCTGTTATTCTGGAAATCTAAAACAAAATATTTGAAAATTCCAATAACGAACATTCGTGAATTGTGATTAGTTTTGCCAAAACTATAAACAGAGAACAGAGCTTGTTTCGCGAATTCATGAGCAAATTGGGTAGGTAGGTGGATTTCTTCATGGAATATTCAATCAAAAACATGGATGTTCAGACAAATTTTAGAACACTTTTCTGATGAAATTTCGTAACACAGTGTTTACAAACAACTTCACATACAGTGCTTGAAAGTAATTCAGAGAAGCTTCTCGGAGGACTTACAAATTTTACTAGAAGTTAATTTGAAAACATTCAAAAAATTCTGCGTAAAATTCGGTTCAAATATAATCATGAATGCTGCATATTTACTTATTCGACAATTTATCTAAAATACAGGAAGCATTCAAATTTGTGCGATGCTCGTTGGTTTGGATTTGGAAAGAAGTAAATTCATTTGAAAATACACCGACATTTTTCTGAGTTGCACTTTTTCACATAACATATTCTTGTAATTGTTTTAAATTCTCCACCAGTCTTACTTGCGATCAAACATTGACTCACGGTTGATGAAAAACTTCCTTTGAGAAAAATGGTAAAACATCTGGTTTAATATCGAGTGTTCATAGGTGTTCACAGTCCGTTCTGTTTCGATTAATCAATGCTCAATCAACAACGGTTTGAGAAGTAGGCACAAACACGATATCAATATTTATGTAAATGATACACGATTAATACTCAGTTTTTCAAATGCAAAACTATTTAATGGAAATGAGAGTGCCACAGATCTAGATACATGAAATGGCACTACAGTTTCTTACCGATTTTAGCAACACGAGGTAAATTTTATGTTGCCAGTTCGGTAATTTTTTTTGTGGATTATTTTCAACTTTTATACGTTAATTTGGCTTATATTTTCAATATGGATTATTCACAAGATATAAAACGATCCCTGTAGGTGACGTTCATAAATTACGTCATGATTTGTAAAATTGTTGATTTTGGAAAATTTAATGAATTTTGATTTTTTGAAGAAGAATAAGGCTAAAACACAGACAAACAGACGTCACACTCTAATCATTCTCATCGTACTTCGATTAAACGACCAATTTTAAAATGTGATAGTTGGCCGACGGGCCACCCGTGGCGCTTCTATCGGTTTTGTTCGAGTTTGACGTTTGCGCACAACCGCCACCTAGTTCATGGTTGGCCAAACTCAGTCTTTTTATCATTGGGGGAACATGTAACCGTGATTATTTTTTTAATCGGAAAGTGTTCGAAATGTTACGTCTGTTTGTCTGTGGCTAAAATATAAATACATTTACAAATACAAACGATTTTTCGGTAAAAAATTTTGGTCAAAATTTGTTGTTGCCAAAATCGGTAAAAAATTGCTGCCAAAATTGGGTGTTGCTAAAATTGGGTGTTGCCAAAACCGGTAAGAAATTGTTGCCAAAATCGGTAAGAAACTGTACTAACTTTGCCACAGTAACACTTTTACAGGCTATAGCTAAACTCAGTTTTAGCTTTCTACTATAGAAAAATGAAATCGCACGTAAGGGGGGGGGGGGGCGAAAATATTGTTTGAAGCTCTAAGGGGGCGATAGGGGGGGTATCTCTTAAAAGTTTGGGAAACATTGTGTTAAACAGACATGTTTATTAACGACTTCTGATTGTTTCTTGGGAAAAACTTAAACTAATCGATTACACTAGTTTACAAAATAAAACGAAAGTCGTGAACTTCCGTCAACGACCAAAATTTTTGAAGCATAATTTAGCGCTGATTTCGAAACCGTGCTTCAAAAACTTTTAAGTAGACCTGTTTTTGAACTTTAGCTCAATATCGAGTTTTACAACTCTTTAAAATATGGAATTTAAAAAAAATTCAAATATCTTGTGTTTTGTTCAACCAATTTTAAATCTTTTTCCATAAATTAAAAGCTGAATATAATACCATTCGATCATCTGAATGCAGGTATTGCTTCAGATTGATGAAATCCAAGACATTGGCGACTTTTGGGGACAATCTTCTTAAATTTTAGCAAAATTTTCAAAAATATATGAAGAAATGTATTTTTTTTTCAATACGAAAAAAAAAACAATTTAAAAATTCTTTCTCAACGTTTATTTGACATATATCATATGTAGGCGAGTTACAGTAAAAAAAATCAGCTCAATCGGGGCATTGATTACGGAGGATGAGATGTGTGAAGTGAGTGACTTTGCTTAAAAATAGAACAAAATACGATTTCAAATCATCAACCTTGTATGGAAAGTCGAAAAAAATTCCGCTCTACTGTAATTTTTTTTTCCTTCGCGTTTTCGAATTCACGGCATGATTCTACACCAAAAACGATCATCAGCTTACCGAGTTCAAAAATGCTGTAAACTAGTGTTATTGATGCACTACTTAAACCATTATTACTAATGACGCAAATTGTTATTTTTGCCAATAACAACCCAAGAAACAATTTTTGCTTTAAGAAATGTTTCTCAAAGCAACGTTATTAAACTGGAAGTCGTATTATATTTGAATAATTTTGAAATAAAACTGTTCTTCAACTCTTGTTCGCCCAAAAATGAGAATCTATTCAACGTCAACCGTTCTATAAGCACGATGAAATGAATGTTTATCCAATGATCGTACATCTATTCTATTCTATTCTATTCTAGTGCTTGCACAGCCAGTATTGAAAAGCATCCTGGAAATATCAAAATTTCTTCTGATATTTTCTTGTCAGTATTAATATTTGCAGCATATCATTGATGTGATACAAATATTAAAATGGCCAGGCCCACTGTGCAGACTATTGGACTGAAAGATAATTCAAAAATAGAAGGCAATCAGGTTATCCACTTATGAATGACATGATTGACAAACCTTTTCGAATTGAATGAAGGAAGAAACGGGGACAACCGTACCAACCGTTTCGGTGTAGGGGATTGATGTTGGAACATAAAATCGTTGGGAGTGGTGCTGCTAAGAAGGTTAATGCACACTCCGTTATAGTTGGGGTATCATCTCCTGGGATGGGGCACAGGCATTTGTCCATGTGTCCTGGCTTTAAAGCCTAGGCTTAAGCGCCATTACTCTCTCTTCTGAAAAAATATTCGGGAATGGGACCATTATTCTTTCTTATCCAATGATCGTACATCGGTTGTGAAACTCTTGTTCAACGTTAGAACCATCAGCAATTTACACAAACATCATAAACTTTACTTCAACGTTTATTAAACAATGTTGTATGACGCTATTTGTTTAATCATTTAAGAATGGTTTTAGAAACCGTTATTGTGCACTAGCAGCATAGCGCATAATAACAAGCTTTCTTCGATATTTATTCCACCATAATACAATCAAAACATGCTGGAGCCGTGATACAACTTACGAAATTTATTTCTATTTATAGATATGATTTTATAATTGCTACAAAAACGATTCTTAAACGCTTCTTCAACATCATGTTGCATCATGTAACAATAAAATGAGAAAATGATTTAACTTTCAACATTTCTGCATTTGTGTCTTGAATAGCTCTCTCTGATTATGTATCCCCAACATCTTTATTTTATTACACTTTATGGAACAAATCACATCAATGGAAAGACTCGAACTCTGGATCTTTGGGTTCACACTCGTCTGCATCCGCTCTGCTTCAATCCGAATTACATGAATCGGCAGATTTAAAGCAGTATATAAATATTCAATTCCTGAGTCGAATACATTACCGTACATATGCTGCTTAAACATTGCTTACATATTTTATTCAACTAATTGTCTTCATAAACAATGAAGTTGATCAATGTTTGAATAATTGTAACCGCAACGTTTAATCATACTAATTATTTTGCTAGTCTGTCAGTAATTTACGGTGTTCGGTGTTGTGTTGTAAGATTGGTATCGCTTCGAACTTTTTTTTATTTGAACGTCCAAATAAGTGAACTTTATTTATTTTCACTGCTCCTGTTTTGTGTCGGGAGGAGAATGTGTAAAACTTGTGTATCTCCAGGCAGCTATAAGATATGAACATAAGGAAGATAAACCCGGTTTGACCGGCGGCAACAAAGTGGATAGAGTAGATTGTCAATACCAAACAGAGGAGCCGCCCAGGAGCCGCCCAGCATCCACTTCAGCTGCATTTTCTGGTGTTTTTGTTACCGATTTTGCTGCCGTTGGAGCGTGTAGTGTAAAAGGTAAGTCAAAATGTTTTTAAAAGTGTGAAGAGTGCGATATTTAGAGCTGCTGCAAGAAGTTTGTTTGGTCTTCAAGCTTGTAGCCGCGGTTGCTCTTTTTAGGCTCCTAACCAACAATCGTGTTTACAAAAAGGAGCAGGGCGAACAACGATAATTAAGTGACACAGTACCACTGCTAATCAACATTGCTTGAATAAAAGTGTAACATTTGTATTAAAGAAATATGGTAATATCTTGTTGTTAAGCTATTCTATTCTATTCTATTCTAGTGCTTTGGTAATATCTTGTTGTTAAGCTATATCAGTGAAGTTGAATAAAATGATCAAGCAAAAGTTGTTAAACTTTAAATAGACTACTTGTTCCATTGAAGATCTTATGTGGAATAACGGCATCTAATACGTTGGAAGCAGCTTGTATTCTATCATTATTAGAGCACTATTGAACAGATGATGTGAATATTTAAGCAACTGTTTTTAAACTTGTATACCATTGGTTATTCAATGAGCAGAAATATGTTTAACTAACGTGCAGTTTCCACTGCATGAAACATTTATTCGCCATTTTGTTCAACATAAACTCTTGTACAACTGTCGGCGCCTTTGTAGCACATTTAATCAACTGACATGCTTATTAATGATTTTGAATTGTTACTTGGGAATGCTTATGCAAAAAATGCTCATAGATCAATGAAATTTGTTCTTGAATTGTCCATCATATAACTATGCGTGCTTTTTGCGTTTCAAGGAAATAGTAGGTATATACCTCACACTTCTTTCTTGCTCAACATTCACTAGTCTATACGTCACGATCTGATTCCCTGTATCCATCATGATCAGCGGTACTATGTATAAGATAGACAGGCAATGCACTTGATCGATTTGGTTCGTGCCGTCACGGTGGTGCTTGTCTTTTGCATTTGTGCAATATCAACTCCATGAGTACGGTTATCGTCATTTTCAATACTTTACTACTCACTTCTGACTCGTTCGGGTTTATCAGAAATCCGTTCCTGCTATCGAAAGGAAGTTAAACGATTCATAACGACGTTAGAAGCGCTTAATTTAGCCAATTGTGTCTACGGGTTATCGTTGGGGTTGCACGAAAAGAGGGAGTTCATCCTTACTTCCAGATTTGTTCTTTCAGTATACATACATCATATCCATCGTCTTGCTTGAGAAAGAACATCCCTTGCAACGCAGCAGAGCCATGATACCAGCAGCTTTTCCGGTTCAACTTTTCCATCAACGCCTAGCGGCCGGTTCGTGGGAAGAAAAGTGCTGTGATAACGAACTTCAGAGAATGAAAAGCACATCCTATGCTGGTTGGGGCACTTGTTCCGGCTAAATTTTATACATGGAGACGGATGAAACGGATATTGAGTTGTCCCTCCCTAACACAGGTCTTTGAGCTATGATAAATTAATTGTTTCGAAGCAAAAGTTCGATGTGGGAAAATTCACAGAATTGCCTTTTTAGTTAAACTAATTTTATTTGTTGTTGGAGGATTACTGTAATTGAGAAGTATTATTATCATCATCTTGGCCCATATAGACGAAGCGACACACACTTCGAAAATAATTATTTCAACCATTTTTAGTGTGTTTGGGTTCGATAACTGGTTGTTCAAAATAGTTTCATTATTTCTATTGAAAAATCTTCTACAATTTTGGTTTTTCAACAAGTGCTACAAATGGTCATCCATGAACTTTTATAGGACTTGTAAAACGAACCTCATTTGTTAGCACTTTCAAACGTTCTAGAACTCAATTTAAATTAAATGATATTTATTTAGTGCCTTTCAGAAAACACGGCGATAGTCCGAAGATAATCTTTTTTCGCTTCTCTTTGGTGAACAATGATTCAACAAGTGGTTGGAGGTTGCCTTCCGTTTTACCGCCATAGGAACGGACGACTCATCCTCATGCCATATCCTCTTGTATTCCCACCCGTATTGTGGCAGATCTCATGGTCGTACTGGAATGGGAAACAACTGGGAGCGCAAACTAAGATCTACAGCCAACAAAGCAAAGGAAAATGTGCGATAAAAGCTTTTCTTGATTTTCCGTACGACGACGCCGCCGAGGACGACGACGTCTGTGATTTATTCTACGCTTGAGAGGGTTCTCTGGACTCTTGATTCAAGTGGGTGAATTTATGTCTAGAATGCCATCAACTAGACGTGCGAACAATAAGGCAAAGTGATTGATTCCGATTCGCTTAGTCGAAATTGATTAAGCGTAGTTTAAAAAGCATCAGTACTGCAGATTTCACTATCAGTTTTGCCCATAAGCAAAATTACGCAAACGGTAAATGACCTCATCAAAATTCAGCATTTCCCATTCGGAACCGGATCGTTAACTATCTTCCGATCCGTCCAAAACACTGACGTGCATACGTATGTGCCCCAGTCCAGTTCTACCAGCAGCTCCGAGGAGGAAAATCGCCATTCATTTATGTAGTTCAAGCAGCAAGTCAGTCTGCAACCACGCACTTGACTTGGATTTCAGGTTTTATCCCTCATTTCCACTTCATTCATATGTATTATGTGTGAAGCAGCTACGGGCCGGCTACCCTCCGATAACTACCCCTATAGAGATGAAAGCTTTACTGACAGGGGAACCCAGCTCCACACAGCACCGCTTTCCTGACTCTGGTCTCTGACTGCTAAACATTCATTGCCTGAACTTAAGCTTTGCACAGTGTTCTACGTCTATGCTCTCTCGTTCTCTCAGTGGTTGATTTTGATTTTCTCTCACCATCTGAAGCATACTTAAGACATTGTGATCTACGGGTTGTTTGATGGTCAAAACCAAAAAGGTTGGAAATTTTATTCAATTTATCATATAATCTCTAAAGAATCTTGGCAAATTTTTATTTGAACTTCCAATAAAAGTTTGCCAAGATTTTAATTTTAATTATATCATAAATTCAATAAAATTCCCAAGGTGTGACAAAATACCTGCCCCTGGCCAAAATACGTCTACTACGCTAGTGTTAGACATTCTTTCTATATTTCTATATATTCAGGCTTATTCTACGCGGCGTGTGAGGTGAGACGAGTCGAATGAGGTGACAAAAGTCGACTCGCTCCATTTGATTTACATTAGTCGTCTCACGTCACATGAGACGAAACCGCCCGTCTCACCTCACACGCCGCGCAGAATAAGCGTGATTATTTTTTATTTATTGTTTCAATATACCAGCCTTCAGGAAATCTAGCGGTCATTTTACACAAGCTTGCGCAACATACGCTTTTCGATAGCATGATGAACGATAAACAGGAAAATAGTCTCAGGCCATATCTGAACCGGTATTGTTCCGGAGCCGGTTCCAGCTGTCCCGCCGGAAGTGGCCAAATATAAAAGTGAATCAAACCCATGTATGCGGCACATCAAACCACGGTATTTTCAATAGCCTGATGAATGGTAAGGAGGAAAATAGTCTCAGACCATATCTGAATCGGTAGAGTTCCGGAATCGGTTCTGGGTGTCCCACCAGAAGTGGCCAAATATAAAAGTAAACCAAAACCATGCACGCGACACATCAAATAGCGGTTATTTCTATAATCTGATGAACGATATGCAGGAAAATAATCTCAAACCATATCTGAACCAGTATTGTTACGGAACCGGTTTCAGCTGTCCCGCCGCAAGTGGCCAAATATAAAAGTGTACCAATAGTAAACCCATGCATGCAACATATCAAATCGTGGGTTTTTTGATAACATGAGGAACGGTAAACAGGAAAATAATCTCAGACCAGTTTTGTTCCGGAACCAGTTCCGGGTGTCCTACCGGAAGTGATCAAATATCAAAATCAATCAACCATGCTTGCGACACATCAAATCGCACCCTTTTTGGATGATGAATGATGAACAATTAGCAAGAAAATAGGCTCAGTCTACATTAGAAACTACCGGTGGTGTTCCGGAACCGGTTCTGGGTGTCCCATCGGAAGTAGTCAAATGCAAAAGAAACCACACCCATACATGCGGCACAACTAACGGCCTTTTTGATAGCCTAAAAAATGATTAACAAGAATCTGATGAACGGTAAACAAGAAAATAGTCTCAGACATATCTGAACCGGTAGCGTCCCGGAATCAGTTCCGTGTGTCCCACCGGAAGTGGTCAAATATATAAGGAACACATCAAATCGGGGTTCTATCGATAACCCGATGAATGTTGCATACCATAAATAAGGTCGTCCTCAGTGTCTCGTACTTGACTCCACTTCAGTTGACGTCGAAATACGTACAGGGGATAGACAAAATGATCGGAACAGGCAAAATTTTCACTTTTCAAAAAATGTTCAACTAGCTGTAATTTTTCGAAAAGTGCATCGAATATTCTCAAATTTTTACTGTAAGTTCATCAACTAGTTGTGTATCAGTGGTCTAAATTTGGGAAAAATCGGGCCTTGAATAAGGTAAAATTATCCGATAGCCAACTTTGAGCTATTATATCTCCGGATTTAATGAACCGATTGCAATGAAATTTTGACCATTCATGACTTACATAATTAACTCTGGAAAACATTTGACTTAACTTGAAATTTTTAACAAGAGAAAGAGTTATAGCGATTTTATTTTTTTCACGATTTTTAGGAAAATTGGTCTATTTTTAATATGCATTCCATTACTTTTTCAATTTGTTGACGGCTATGTTGTTACTTTCCTTAAAAACACAATTAAATATAAGTCAATTGGCTTCTTAAACAGTGTTGAGATAATTCGATATTCAGAATCTGCATGTCAAACTCAGCCGAAATCCAAATTTTCATGAATTTTGTTGCCCGGGAACCTATTTAAAAATCAATTTGAAGTTTGTATGGGAGCGATTTGTCGAATCACCCCTCGTCGCAGTTTGTACTGGGCGGAGCTGTCAAACAGTTGTCCAGCTGTCAAAAGGTGATTTTAAAAAATCTCTTTGAAAATGATTTAAGGTACCAAAATAAAGTTCTAAAAATTAAAAAAAAAATCATAGTGGCTCAGAAAAAGGTGCTCTTTTGTATAAAATCAAAAAATCAATACATTATCCAATTATGCACAGGCGATAGATTTTAGCTTGTGAATGCTAATATTGCCAATGGTGGTTACGTCACATGTTACGTCAACTATGCGAATTGTTGTGGAATTGGTGTGGACGTTTGCTCACTACCGTCATATAATGGTGGTCAGGCCAAACCCAGTATGGTCAGCATTGGGCGTCTGCGTTTTCGTAACGATGTTTCATTTTTTAATTTGTTCCAAATGTTACGTCTGTTTCTCTGTGTGATAAGTTTTTCAAAGACGGAATGCATTTCCACACTGAGAGACCTAACAGCAGCTTGGCTGTCGAAGTTTTTTTTGCAAATCTATACTTTCTGTTAAGGTAACGAACGTTCTAAAATTTTATATATTTCCGCCTGAAATTTTGTGGGTTATTATTCTAAGTGGACAGAGATTTTGTTCTAAGGCCATAGATTCCGGAGCATATCAAAAGCTCTTTAAAATTGAACAAAACGTAACTTTTTTCAACTGAATGCACTACTTTCAAAGTGAATGCCTACTTAATGTGGATGAACATCATCGATTTTGACACAATTTTATTGGTTCTGCCTTGTCTCCCCAACTACGTCACAATATAGCGCGTATGATATTCACAAAAAATAAGCTAATCATTTCAGAGAGAATTCACTCACAACGACAATGAATCACTTTTCACTTGAAGGTAGCTCTGATTGACTGAAATCGGTTTAAACATGACTAGATGCCAACATGACTAAAAAGGTTTTGTTCAGTCTTTTCCAACCCTCTAAGCAGAATACTGTCTCCAATTGAGTGTAATCCGATTTGTGCCTTTTAATTCCGGCCCCAAATGCTTATCGTTACAGATACACGCATCTGTACAAATCGATTCCAATCTAATTACACTCAATCGAAAACAAAACTTTTTTTGAAAGCTCTCCTTAACTTAATTCCTATATTAACCTATTTTGCTTTTGGGTCATTAAATCACCACTGAAATTGCTGAAAATTTAACAGGACTCTTTGTACAAAACATTGCATTGTAATAAACACATAGGAGATTTGATTTTTTAACATGTTTGAAATCTGAGCTGCCCTAATGTTACACCAGAAAGAAGAAAATAGTTATCTATCTAAAGGTTCAACAAAGTGTGACGACTCATACAAAAAAATTCAGAGGTCTCATACAAAAAGTGTGACATAGGAGGGGGGGGGGGTAATTTGTGGACGTTCCAAGGGACGTTCCCACAAACGAAAACTAATAAAAAAAAGGATATTGGCAAAAGTGCCAAAAAGTGATACTATTCAGTACAATTGTCGACAAAAAGTACTTTTCGGCACTTTTGTTTTAATAAAAAAAGTAGGCCATTTTAGCGCTCTTTCGCTTAGTGAAAAGTTGACGTTTTCACAACGTAATGACAAAAACAAAACTTTTTTGCAATTACGTGCCATAAGATTGCACTTTTCAATTGTCGAAACTGTGCAGAAATGGCCTACTTTTCTTGACTAGCTCAAGGGTGCTGAAAAGTAGTACTTTTCAGCACTTTTAAGAGTGCCGAAAAGTATTACTTTTCGGCATTTTTGCAATGGTACACTTTTCACAAGTTTCCTGAAGCACTAATGTACTTCCGTATACATTTGTCTATATGATGGCTGCTTTATGTCTGTTCGTCAGATCGAACCTGAATAATAGAAGCAATTCTAATTCTGATTTGATCAGCCAAACAGACGTAGAGTTAGAAGCAGCAACACAAAAAACGCTCGTTGACGACGCGACTCCGAGTAGTTGTGGCACTTATAAACATAGCCTACCTGATTGAAAAAAAAATGGACTTGTGCGCATGGATGCTCGCACGTGGTTTCAGCTGACACCTCTGCCTGAGCATTCAGAAATGATCGTACTTAAGGGTATTCTTCGTTGTTGGGGAGGAAAGTCAACTTCGACGATTACACCAATTATTCATGTTTGCATTTTCAATGCTGAAATTCACTCTTTTTATTAAACATATCTTAAATTCTAATAAATATATACATACATTTTGGTGTTAAATTAACGCCTTTTAGATGCGACTTCCTATACCAACTGTATTGAACTTCACTACTATCTTGATCTATTATCAGCCCGTGTTGCCAGTTTCACAGCTCGTTTTTACCACAACATTCGTAATTGCAAAAAAATGTTGTATGTAACGCGTTGCAAAACTCGATTTTTTCAGCACTTGTCGTATTTATCCACTCGTATTTATCGACTCGTGCTGAAAAAATCATCATTTTGCAACTTGTTGCATAAATAACTATTTTATATATATTTTTACCATCAGTTTATCCCACTATGCCAGAGATTCTTCCATATAAACGCCGATTATTCTCTCTCATCACATCTCTCACCCCCGAAGCACACGGGTCACATGTTGCTGGCGGGTCCATACCATCATTCCGCGCGCAAGGTGCTAGCCTCTGCTAGACTGTGATTTACCACCCTCCTCCTCCACCTCCTCCACGTGAACCAATTCTGCGAACCGTTTCGGGTCGTGCGTGCGTGCTGAGAACGAATGAATGGCACTCTGTGACTCTCGGTCTCCCCATTGATGATGGACGGTAGCACCAGCGACGACGGTGACTACTGGTGAGGATGAGGAACAAGCAACTTTAAAAGCCTGTTGCCGCCAGATTTAGCTTTCAGTTGCATAGAAACGGCGCGATCGAGCACAGCACAATAGTAGCTTCTCAGTTGTTGGGGGTGGTACACAGCTCACGGTGCTTAATTTATTTCCGCTCGCTCCTTTCCATTTCCCGACGGACGTTTTCCTTTTTCATTTCAATCGGGGGTGACCTGTTGAATCATAGACGCGTACTTCCGGAAACTGTTTGGTGTGCTACGCAGTCAGGTGTGACTTTGGCACTTAACAATAAGTGTTCATTCCATCGATAAATCAACTTCATATTAAAACAGAGGTAAGTTTTGAACAACGTTCAGAAAATCGTGTCTCTGGGACTGGCATCAACTGAAGTGATCACCACATAGTAGTGTACGCGAAGAATGAAGTGAGCTCCTTTCGCAAGCGGATCAAGGACACAATCTTATGTTCTGTTAGAGGTGGCTCGGTGGACCAGAAGCATGTGGTGTATAGAAGAAACTCAGTGTGAAATACGTGTTTTGGACGAATTGGATTGGCACCTTTGTGCAAAAGAAATAAAAACCGGATCCTCTGACCTTCGGCAGGTTCTGCACGAGTGATTGTTCGGGCATTTTGGGTGGTGACCTAGAACGAAAATTGCGTTACGAACCTGTAATAAGTGTTGAGCGAAGTTCCGTGGTGAACGTGAATGGTGATCGCTTCTGGATAGACGTTAAGTGTGTTTCAAAACTGATTTAGTTATTTAGTTTATTGGCTTTACAATGCGATTAATTGAGATTGAAAACAATATGAACTGGTTAATTCAATGGATGTGAGGATTAAAAAGAATATAGAAAGTGAGAATTTTGTTTGAAACTTGATTATTTATTATTTACGAAAAGTTTGCATTTCCTGTTACACTCTCACGGCACTCAACTACATGGTACCTGCCTACACAGTATTAAAAGGTGTTATAACAGCATTCAACTAGTCGCTTTTCCATCATCATCATCATCATGACAAGCAGTGTACAAAAGAGACACAAATTTCGTTAGCAAGAATAACTCAATTAGGTGAGGAGAACAGTCGGTTGGTTGCCACTGATTGAAAAGAGCAAAAGTTAAATTTATCGTCATCGATAGCAGTATATGGACGAAGTATCAAACAGCTCCTGGCAATGAAATTTCTGTTGCAGACAAGCTATTTTTAGGTGATAAATGCGTCCCCAATGCAAATGATATTGACGGGATTCAGGGTAACTACTACCTGAAAAAAAACTTCAGACTCTGGAATTATCAGGAAATTTCATTCAATCTGGAAAAAAATGGAATTTGTTTGATCTAGACTAAAAGAGATTGCCTTAATAAGTTCGTGTGGGATATATAGAGCTCTTGTATTTTTTTTTTTTTGAGAACTTTCTTGTGAAATTCATAGAATGCAAAATTCTAACAATGTTCCTTTATTTTGATATTCAGCTCAGGGGATTTTTAGTTAATGGTGCAAGTACTAACGGATATTGAGAAATTTCTGAGGAAATCCAGAATTTCCAGATTATCAAAAAAAATTATTCTGAGGATTTTGTTGTTGAAAATCCTTAAAAAATACTAACTGTATCTCTAGTATAAAACTCACGAATAAAGTTCTTGAAGCAGGTCACTGAAATAGCTGTAAACTTCTCGGTAAACCTACCCAAGTAACATTTTCAGTAACATAGACTAGAAGAGGTTCTTAAAACCATCATAAATTCAAAATAAAAGGTATTAGGTTTTATGACGGTTCTCGAAAATTCTAAAAAATTAATTGGTCGGGGTTCTGCTAAACCGAACCAAAGACCACTATTTGAAAAATTGAGTTTTCTTAACCATTGGATGAAGAAATGGGTGATCCTCCTTCTATGTAAAAATCCAGTAATTCTGGCTGCTCTTCGTAGAGTAAATTCATAATTACTGTTTGGCACAACATACAAAAAACAAAATTGCATCCAACCAGAGTGAACTGTAAACCATTCCATTGAATCAGCGAAATATTTTAGTTTTGGGCCAGATGAAGAACATTTTGGCCATCAAAATGTTACTTGTTCTACTAATTGAAGTCGGAAATCAGTGATTAATAAATCTGACGAAACTGATAAACAATAAAGCCTGTATCCGCAATAATCGGGACACAGAAATACGGCTGTAGCTCTGTAGTGAATCGGTAAAATTAGTCAAATAATTGACTGAAAACTCTTCTTCTTCATGAAAATCGATGCATTACTGTGGATGAAAAACAAACAGACATTTTACGCATTTTGCACAATCATGACCAATTTTCATTCGCATAATAGATGGTTCTTTTACGCTACAGTTCAAAGTTCTCTGATGATAATTATAAAATTTTGTTAGCAGTTATGGTACTTATTGAGACACTTTCTTGCAAAATTTCGTCAACTTTGATGAATTGGTTTAAAAGCTACTGGTGTTAATAGGGGTGAGTGTTAGTGAAAATTTTTCGTGTTTTTCATGTGCGATGTTTGCCTATTCATAACTTTTGAGTTTCTCTACCAATTTTCATGAAATTTTCACAGAAGATAGTGGATTATGTGCATATTATGCCAGCGAAATTTGATGATTATTGGTATAATACTTTCTATAGTACAATCGCAACAATAAAAGGGTGCTGACTAATTGTTGTCTGAGGGGCTAAACTCACGTTCAGTCCCAATACATGTTTCGACTATGAAATTGCTGAAAGTACATCATTTTTTTTTTAATTTTGCCTATGCAACAAATAAAGATTGAGAGATTTGTGTTACAAAGGTTTTCTTAAAGTCTTCCCTCAAAAGTTTGACAACTACCAAAGGAGGCGGAGGGAATTTAAAAACTCCGAATAAGCAGGTCTCTGATGGTGCAGTTCCTTGCTGTAGCAAGGACCTAGAACCTCCGCCTCCAACTGTTAAGTATACTTCAGAAAGAAATTCTCGACAAGGTGGCAGGAAAAAAGCCACAAAAGCTCCTCGAATTTCAGCAAAACCTATCAAGCCCAAACGAGGACCGTTCACTTTTAGGGCCCTTGTGGATCGCTTATATGATGCCCTCGGACTTTCCGACTCCTTACTAGACATTTTTCTCCAAGCAGTTGAAGAGTATTTTCGGAATTTGACACAATCATGGCCCCTCCTTGCTTCGATCATATCTTTTGATGGATAATTCATCAACCGAGGTTTAAGATATGATCACTGTACTACAGTGGAACTGTCATAGTTTAAAACCTAAATTAGACCTGTTTAAATTTTTGATTCACAACTCTGATTGTGATATATTTGCACTTTGTGAAACATGGCTTTCTTCTGAAGACGAACTCAAATTCCACGAATTCAACATTATTCGCCAGGACCGAGATGACCATTACGGAGGAGTACTTTTGGGGATCAAAAAAAGTTGCTCATTTTATAAAATTCCAATCCCAACTCATCCAGGCGTAGAAATCGTCGCTTGCCAAATAAACGTAAATGGTAAAGATCTTTGCGTAGCTTCCGTTTATATTCCTCCAAGAATTTCTATTAACCGTCGTCATCTTTGGAATGCGGTTTCTGCACTATCCATATGACGATAATAGAGCGGCCATTTTCTATGATTTGTGCGACGATTTCAATTTGAACATTTTAAATACAGGTGAAGTGACACGTATTGCATCTGACGGCAAAGAAAGTCGTCTCGACCTATCACTGGAATCAAGTTCACTATCATTCGATTGCTTGTGGAAAGTAATCGAGGATCCTCCTTTTGACCTCACAAGGAATATCGATTGGCAAGAATATGCAGAAGCGGTATCTTTTGGCATTGAATCATTCAACCCCCTCCCACCTTTGGATGAATATCGATTCCTGTCTGAACAAGAGTGCATTAGAATCACAAAAACGACGAGTTCCAAGTGCAACCTTCAAAAGAAGACCAGCCACACTAGGCTGGGATGATGATTGCACCCAGTTGTATCTTAAAAAATCTGATGCTTTCAAAGCTTTTCGCAGGCATGGTACTTCAGATCTTTATCAAGAGTATGCTAAGCTCGAAAGACAGCTGAAGAACCTGCTGAAAGCAAAAAGGCGTAGTTATTGGCGTCACTTCATTGAGGGCCTCTCTAGAGAAACTTCAATGACAACGCTTTGGAGAGTGGCTCGCAACACTGTTCTTCCAATGAGAGTGACGAATACTCCAACCGTCTTCGCGAAAAAGGTCTGCCCAGACTCAGTCCCAGCACAACCGATTTCTTGGGAAACATCCTCAATAAACGGTTCTCTGGACAGACCCTTCACTATGCTGGAATTTTCTATGGTCTTCTTTCATCAAATAACTCCGCTCCGGGACGCGATATGATCAAGTTCAATCTTCTTAAGAATCTCCCACATATCGCGAAAAGACGATTACTAGACCTGTTCTACTCATTCATGGAGGACAACATTGTTCCGCCAGAATGGAGACAGGTCAAAGTAATAGCTATTCAAAAGCCTGGTAAACCAGCGTCTGATCATAATTCATGTCGGCGTCGGTGGTGTAGTGGTAAGCGTGGTTGCCTCTCACCCCAGTCGGTCGGGGTTCAATTCCCGTCGACGCCGATGGGATTTTCTGAGACATAAAATCCGTGATCACGCCTTCCCTCGGATAGGAAGTAAAGCCGTAGGTCCCGGCCCATGTGTTGATGGGTTCGATATGTAGGGTCCTCAGGTGTGGTGGCTGTCTCCCTGGGGCGTCGGAATTTAAGGCTTAGCTCCTAGACCCAGCCGACGTAAAACACAACTGGCGCCGAACGGTGCTAGTTGGCCAGAAAAAAGAAGAAGAAGAAGATCATAATTCATACCGCCCAATTGCTATGTTATCATGTTCAAGGAAATTGTTAGAAAAAATGATCCTATCGCGACTCGACCATTGGGTTGAATCGAATAGCTTCCGTTCAAATACACAGTTCGGGTTTCGCAAGGGCAAAGGAACAAACGATTGTCTTGCTTTCAACAGATATTCAACTGGCCTTTGCGGAAAAGGAGCAACTGGCATCAGTTTTCTTGGATATTAAGGGCGTCTTTGATTCAGTTTCCATAGGAATATTGTCAGAAAAACTGCACAATAGTGGACTTCCAGGAATTTTAAACAATTTCTTGTATAATTTGTTGTCAGAAAAACATATGAGCTTCGATCTCGGACAACTGACAACTTCCAGAATTAGCTACATGGGCCTACCCCAAGGCTCATGTTTAAGCCCCTTGCTTTATAATTTCTATGTGAAAGACATTGATAGTTGCTTGGAAGGACAATGCACGCTAAGACAACTTGCAGATGATGCTGTGGTTTCTCTAAAAGGGCCACATGCAAAAATGTTGCAAAGACCATTGCAAAATTCTCTAAATAATCTGTCAATCTGGGCACATTTAGGGATCGAGTTTGCTCCGCAAAAAACTCAATTGTTTTCTAGAAAGCGGAACCCAGCCCAACTGAAACTCAATCTTTTGGGAACAGAAATGGACCAATGTTTGACTTCGAAATACCTTGGGGTCTGGTTTGATTCAAAAGGCACTTGGGGTACCCAAATCCAGTATTTGGTGCAAAAAGGATTAATTTTCTACGCACAATTACCGGAACATGGTGGGGTGCTCACCCGGAAGACCTCATAAAACTTTACAAAACGACTATTCTATCTGTTATTGAGTATGGCTCTTTCTGCTTCCACTCAGCAGCAAACTGCCATCTAATAAAGCTGGAACGAATTCAATATCGTTGTTCGCGTATTGCCCTCGGCTGCATGCACTCAACGCATAATGCGAGCCTAGAGGTCCTGGCAGGGGTGAAACCTCTCCAGAACGGCTTCTGGGAACTGTCGCTAAGGTTACTTATCAAGTGTGGAGTGAGCAACACACTTGTTATTGAAAACTTCGAAGAAATGCTCAGTCTGAACACTCAATCAAAATTCATGAAAATTTATCTGTTCTACATGAGGGGGTTAGAAGCAAAGGGGTGTAAGTGACAAAAACCCACTTTCGAGTAAATGAGGTTTAAAGTTTTTAACCAGTTTTTCATCCCATATAAAATGTATGGAGCTTCAAAATCAACCCAATTTTCTCTGATTTATTGTAATTTTTCCAATCATCGTAGAAACAATCTTAAAAAAGTTCCTGAAAGCTTGAAATCTGAAGAATTTTATGATAAGCTCAGCTCAGAATCGACAAAATGGTCACTTACACCCCTTTGATTCTGGGCCCCTCACATGTCGTCTGACATAAGCCTACCAAGTTATAACCCTCCTCGTGTACACTTCACTAATGACAGTTCCTCAAAGGAAGGTTATCAAAAAAGCTTTGTTTTTATGTGTTGCATGGGTTCCTTATGATGAACGGTTTGCAAGAAAACAGGCTCAGATCACAATAGTGACTACCACTAATGTTGTAGGACCAGCGTTGAGTGGTTCGCCGGAAATACGAAAGTGAACAAAACCGGAGCAATAAAAGAGAACAAAATCTTGACAAAACTAATCATCAAATCACACCTTTTCAGATTTCTGAGGTTAAACTGTACAGTAGTTCAACGAATTATAATTCAGTCACAACAACTCCAAACAAAGTTTTTCCAATCCTCTTTTGTAGTTGAAATTTGAATGAGATTGAGTATGGAGAATTTCACTTGCTGTGCATAAAAAACTTTGTCCAAGACCGCAAGTGATCTGCCTCCAGTGATAGTGGAAGTGGTCATGCAGTCAACTAAGAGGTCTGATATTTTTCAGCTCTGCCTATGCGTTGAACTCGGAATTTGTCAAGAATATGTGCCTTCAATAAGTTTACCAAATTGATGATGGTTTTGAGAAAACAAATCTCGTTTTCAGGAACACTTTGATTTCAGTCGATGAAAAGATCATGAGTACATATTCGACGAGAAAGGCACTACTACCATTAGGTGGATTAATCTGGGTTTTTATATTCTGATGCCAGTCATACCAAACTAAGTAGCTTACGGACCCAAGGCTGGTTTGTCTCCAACTTACTCCAACTGTTTTTTGAGATCTTTCACAAAAAAGACCTTATAAAATGGACTATAGACACGTTCATTTCCGTCAGACATTAAGTCAAAAACCCCTACATAAACTAAACATGATTTCCCGCCAAAATTACTACTAGAAATACCATTGCACAATTTCCGTCCCTTCGTGAACTTTCACCAGAAGTTCATTTTGAAATGTTTTCAAACATTTTTGGGATGTTGACAGAAACAGACCTTACAGTTTTGTTGCTAAAATTCCACTAGAAAAATGTCGTTCAGCAGCTACTCCACAGCTTGAACCGAGGATTTCGCTAGAAATTCCCTTTGGAGTTTTCACCTCGGTATTTTTTCTGACGTGAATGTTATACCTTTTTTTCAATTCTTGTAGGGACTCTGTAACGAATTCTGACAAAATGTTTCACTGCCATGAGCACACATACTGGAATTTAAATCGCGTAAAATGGTAAACAGCCTGAATGATAAGCAATCAATCAACTATTGATTCACAGTTTTAATAACCAACAACGAATAGTTTAGTCTGTTTGCTACTTAATCGATCTATTAAAAGAAATACCGTAAAATGGGGTGTTAAGAACTCATGGGGTGTTAAGGGATTCATCTTCACATACTACTTTGAAAAATCGCTAGACCGTTAAAAATTTGATTCACTAATTCCAAATTTGCTTCAAATGTGTGTTGGAAAGAAAGTTATACTATAAGGATTACCAATCATAAAAATACGCTTTTTACTGGACACTATACATAAAAAATAGAACGGCATTGGTTTTTCTCAATTTCGCTACCCTTGAAACATTCATTTGTAAGGTCAGAAATATTATTAGGAAAAATTTGTGAGAATTCGTAAGGTGTTCTACAACTAATTTCAAACGAAACTAGGGTAAAATATCTGAAGTTACTAAGGTTGTTTTCGAACACCGACAATTTTTGAGAAAAAAGTCTAGTTTCATAACCTGGTGGGGTTTTAGGGGAAATTTCTCATATAACCTTTTTATTTGTATCACGAAGTTTTGAGGCAATTTATTCGTTGTATAACAATAACTTTTGTCGGGGCCCGTGGCGTAGTTGGTCACACGTTCGCTTCATATGCGGATGGTCATGGGTTTGATTCCCAGCCCCGGCACTTGCAATTTTTCGTCAGTTACTCTTCTCCCGAGAGCGACTGACACTGACCCTCTTCTGAGCCCCTTGGCTCAAACGGACCCGGATACCTGGACATCGGCGTACTGCTACTCATAATGGACCCCCAATCGGACCGGCAAGGAATCATCATCCTTGTGCTCATCATTCTACCATAGAGTAGAAAAGTGAAAGCAGCAAAAAGGCAACCAGTTCAGTATTGTAGAATAGAATACATCTAGGCGCTGTACAAAATGTAAGTGCAGCTGTCAAATGAAATCGCTCACGTAGTGCCCTGGTGGACAATAGAGCTGTAAATTAGGTTAAGTGATCAAGAATAAAAAAAAAAAACAATAACTTTTCTGCATAACATATTACGGATTTCATTTTGGGTAATAAGCGTCCCAACAGTTGATATGGATGATAAATTCGACTGATACAGTGTTAGATTGATACATATTAATAAGAAAATTGATCAAATGTTTATACTCAATGCCACTGTAGTCCCCTCTTTACAGAAGTTTGTGCTCTTTAGGTGTTATGGTATGTTTCAACGAAGGCGTATTCTACAAAATAGATTTTCCATCTGTTTTTTTTGTCTAAATAAATATTATCAATTATTGGCGTTAAAACGTGACAGCTTTTTAAAAATGTGGAATATGCTCACTTGTTCCATATATTATGCAAACCAGACTGTCAGTAACTTTTACAAAAGCAAGTATTTGTGAAGATGACGCATGGCTGCTAAAATATCTCAACATCTAAAATATGACGTATCAGCGTTGCTCCAGAGTAGAAATATCAGCATTGAATATACAGTTTACACACTGGGCTATCTAATGATGCTTGCATATAAAACATTTCAATATAAAAGAGTTTTTATGTTAACAAAAAACTGTCAATATACATCCTTAGTTTACAATCTGTTGGTCAGTCTGAACTGTTCAACTTGGTTACCCTAAATAGTAACTGTGAATAATGTGTTTGTTAAAAATTGAAGCCATTCAGGTACAATTGACGGTTTTTTTCAGATTTCGAGGCTTTAACAAACAAAAACTTATATGCAAAGGTAGATGACAATGAAACTTGTCCTGCACCTTCAGGACTATGATAATCTTTTTCGGCGATGTTCAAGAAATATTTCAATCACTGTTTACAATTAATCAAGTTTTATCTTTCTTTGAAATATAAGAACTTTAACATTTATCCCCTTAAGTTTCTTAACACCCCATTTTCATGTTTTCCAAAAATTCGCACATTTTGTTAAATATCTTCAATTTCTCCAAAAATCGTCAAATTTTGTAATCTATATGCGTAGCAGTCAGCAAGACAATGATCGAACTGCTTTTCCTGAAAGCTTTAAGAAGTAGAACCCATGAATTAATGGGGAAATTTTTTTTTTTCTGTCCCTTAACACCCCATTTTACGGTACTATTTTGCAATAAAAGTCAATATGGGCTTGAATAGTTGATGTTCTCTTGAGTAAAATATTTTGATTTTTTTTACGAATTTGATTTACCAAAAACATATATTTTTATACAGGCGCAAACCTCAGCGCAGATTTTAAATGGATTGGTGTGACTTTTTCGGTTTTAGTTTTCGTTTTTTTTTCATTTTATAGGTACTTTTGTATAGTGGAAAAATCAGAAAAGTTCTACAAAATTTCCTATGTAAAAAATGGGTAAGATAATGCAATAGTGTTGTCCTACCAAGGTTTTCGTTTTGTGTTGGGCTTCAACTTTTAATCATTCCAATCGATCAATGTGCTCTTAAACATTCGAAACAACAAAAAACAGTAAGAAAATCGATATGTCTGGCAAACTTTTCTATTCCAGTGTATGTAATATGGCGCCAATTTACATTTGAAACGCCTGAAATTTATCAAGCCCGAAGCTACATAACACTCACAATCTCTAACCAATTATAGCAAACGATATGTTTTGATCGTTTACCTAAACAGCGTTCCAGCAACGATCAAAACTTTATCCTATTGTATTCCGTTTAGTATTGTGTTGACCACACTACGTGCACGTTGCTCCGTTGGTTTCTAGTGTTTTTCAGTTCTGAAACAATTTTGTTCGTCCAAGCGTCCTACCATTTTTATCCAAACATGCCAGTCCCAGAGTTTCCCCGCGTAAGATCAACACTGAACCATTACCCTTACTATCACCCTTTTCTAGATATGTTCTGTTTTACTAAATTTTCCGCTAACCTTGCAAGCTTCCTAACAAAATTCGGAATGGGCACTAACAAGTTCGAAGTTCCACCTGTCGTAAGTAATTGTTCTCCGACTAATCCATAAAATCACTCCACCATATGCTTTCAATACTGTATCAAGTTTCGTCCTAACGTTTTTTCAACTATTTCTCTTCGCAACAGACCGAAATGCAGGCCCCGCAGTTCAAAGACTTCGCCAAGGAGATGGTGGACTACATCGCCAACTACCTGGAGAATATCCGCGACCGGTAAGTTTGCAATGCTTGAGGGCATCGTTCAGCGCGTGCCGCGATCATCTAGGTACATATATCTCCGCACATAACCTAGACAAGAGGGGAAAGACAATTGTCGTAGCAGAATGGCAAGTGAAAGATATCGTTCGGTGGTTTACATCGGCGTGGTGACGTTGCTGCTCGACCGGTTTATCGAAAAACCATCCAATTAGTAACTTTATGGTCGACCGATTCCAGCAGACGATCGCCGCCGTTGTCGATCGGGGAGGGGAAATCCCGCCACAACTGCCGGTGACGATCGTTCGGTGATTTCATCCACTACCTACTAGTGGAATGCGATCGCGATCGCGTTGCATTTCGATGCTGATGCATTGATAGTTTACAAATGAGCCTCATTTCGATAGATAAGGTATCAATCAGTTTCAAAGTTGTTATGGTAAAATGTTTCGAATCGCATTAGTTATTCACACGCTCGATGCCATTCGTCGAGGTGTTCGTTTGTGCTAAGATTAACTTGCAAATCTAAAATTCTAGCATTTTTGCGCCAACAATCATTCCAATCGGCTGTAAGGTGTTCAACACTTACATGCAAAGATCTTGACCCACAGAGCCGTGGTAGATTGAATGCTTCGTTCTTGTACCTACAATGGGGCACAGCAGCGTGAGCGTGACGATGACCGTCTAGTCTAGACCCGCATTCAAAGTGTTTATTGTATAACAAGCAACGCAGCCAGTCGGAATGCACTTGCGGTTTGCGCGGTGTACTATTCTGCTTGAAGGTGAATGCCGGTCTCGTTTGGCGGTGACCCCGTTGGATATGTTTTGATCAATTTTATTCGTCGTGACTGGCCTTGAAAATAGGCGTAGCTAGAGGGCGGCAGTGCCTTATGATGCCATTTCAGCCTTTTATTACTAATCTAGGGTATCGCGCCACTTTTGCGGTGGCTTCTATATTCGTCTGTTTTCCACTATAACTCAGTCAATTTTGAACCAATTGACTTGAAATGTTGTACACGGGTAGATACTATACCTATCTCACCACATTTCAAAAGTTGTGTCAATTGGTTCAAATTTGACTGAGTTATACGATACCCTACATTGATTAAAAACTAGCTAATTTCTTTAAAATTTAGAAGAGAGAAAACTGTAGTGCACTGGTTTTAATTGTGTCTATTAAGTATGAAAAATCTGTTCTAGAAATTTCGACCTGAACTGCACTAAAAATATCTACTAAGTTGTTCCACATTGAAGCTTTTCCATGACTTGCACCAACAATATTAATGCAATTCTTGCAATTCCTGGCCAAGTAATCACGCTGATTTCTTGCCTTATCATTTATTCGCAAGGCCTACCGCTTTTTTGATCAATAATTCCTTCAGGATTTTCTTCCAAGAGCTCCTTCACAAATCCCATTAAGAATTACGCCAATGACTCATTCTGGTATTACTTTTACTATTCTTTCAGGAAATCCTTCATGAGTTCCTCCAAGTATTTTTCCGGGAATTCTTGCAAGAATTCCAGGAATTGTCAGACAAAAATTGTAATATTTCTCTGAATTTCACAACTAAATCTGTATTACGATCAAACTTGCACTAAAACAAAAACGAGGGTACAATCCTATAAACGTGTATTTTTGCCTAGACATTCATTTAGCCGAGATGAATAAAAATGTGATTTTCTATGGAATTGTGGCAATTTTGTGAGTATTTTTCGAAAGTATAGCTTTTAGTTTATAAGATGTTAGTAATATAATTGACCTGAAATGTGTATATATTAAGCCATTTCATAGAAAAGCGATATAGTGCAACTCCGATTGTTGTGAAACTTGGTGGGTTTGTAGATCATCGAAAATAATAAGACCCGTTTTTTTATTTCGTCATTGGGGTGATGAATTTTCAGATAGGGTGGTTCTAAAAAAAACGAGGTTTTCAAAAACTTTTGTTTTTCAAATAAATTATAACTTTTGCACCAGTTGACCGATTTTAAACTTATTTTTTTTATTAAAAGCTATTGAATTGTAGTTTTAAGGAAAAATACGTTGAAGGCGCCAAATTGAGTTTAGGGGTAAAAATATGCATTTATTTCAGTTTTTCACGTTTTCATGGTCTCAACAGCAAAGAGGTACCCTGGTTCTATATTTTTATCAGAAAATTTGGCGTAACATATAAAAAAAATCAGAGATGTGTGTATTAAGTTTTTGAGATATGATTTTTTGAATATAAAGAGTCATTTATTTTAATACTAGCCGCTCTAAAATTACTGGATATTGTAGATAAAACTATGCCTTGTATTACTTTTTGAGTGATTCCTTGTGTTTTTGGAATTCATAGTTTTATAAGGATTAAAAAATAAAAAATACGGGTCTAATTATTTCCGATGAACTACAAACCCACCATGTTGCACGACAATCGGAGTTGCACTATATCGTTTTTTTCTATGGAATGGCTAAATATATACACATTTCAGGTCAATTATATTACTAACATCTGATGAACTAAAAGTTATACTTTCGAATTCACAAAATTGCCACAATTCCATAGAAAATTACATTTTTATTCATCTCGGCTAAATGATTGTCTAGGTAAAAACACACGTTTATAGGGTTGTACCCTCGTTTTTGTTTTAGAGTAAGTTTGATGTATCACCTAGTCATTAAACTGTATTAGTTATACTATCACCACGATAAATATTATAAAAACTGATGTGTGGGTTTTGAGCATTTTTTTAAATGTTTTGACCGCGGCTCAACGAATGTCTGGCAATGTATAAAACACAGTACTACATGAATAATGTGCGTAATAACTGTTTTTCATACAAACTGCTTAAGTTAGGGTGTTTGAATCTGAACCTCTAGTACAACGGTTGATCTCAAATTTTCCCTGGACTTTTGTAATAACATGAAATAGGGTAAAAAATAACATATTTTTGAAAGCTCCCAAAACTACCATTTCAAAAAATATCAATATTTAGATTTTTAAATATGTTTTGTTTAGTAAAGTAATGTGTTTCGTCCATCTGACCAACTTTGCAGAAGAACATTTGGGCTGAAAATCGGGATAAACCAGATTTTCTGAAACAATTGTAATATAATACTTCCAGATTGTACAGTAGATGTCTAACATAAGCAAAATTAAGTCTAATTAAGTATAATTATACGCAAATTCTGGTGCACTTGTTATAAAAAAGTCAATTTCCTTGCAATCAAATGAAAAAAATTTCTAACACAATCAATCATCGATTTTTTTTACAGATCCATTCGAGTTCTATTTTTGTTGGCAATTTCACTACAAATTCAAATACTTAGAAAACTACTTCGAACGAGTGTAATTAGTTTATAGAAACAGAACTATAGGTACAAAACTGATTACACTCTTTCGAAGAGGGTATTATACATAGAGTGTTCGAAAAGACGGTACAAGGCTTGAAAACTAATTAAACAATCATTCATCAAAACTTTCTCTTATCTTGGAAAAGGTTTGCAAAAAAGCTATGAAATTTCATGCAAATAATAATTCTAGACTTCATGCTGGATTCTTCACTTGATTTGAAATTAAACTCGAAGGAATACTGCTTGAAAAAATGTGAATGGCTCCAGGCGAATTCAGTTTGGACGATAGTTATTTGGTCGAAAGGATCTTATGCCCAAACGCCATTCGCATGATGTTTTGCCGAAAAATGGGATGAATCATTTTATCATGTTACTATTCCATACAATAGTAGAACTCAATTGAAAGAAGGATAAATTTCTGATGAAAATATTAGCGGTTTCAAAGCCAACGAAATCTCTTATGGGTAAAGCTGAAAAGAATAGCCTATGATCAAAAGAAGAGACTTTTTCCAATGATTGCCTCAGCAGTCAGAATGCCAACTTGTTCTTTATCAATAAATCTAGAAAGATCATAGATGATAAAACTGTTTTTGAAAATTTCACTACCCTATCAGCGCAGTTTTTGGGGCTTCACCGCAGCACCGAATTTTTTTCGATCATAATTCGACTAAACGGCATTCGGCCAAATTACCAGATACAATCCAAATGTGGGTAAAAAAAAACTCCTGGTTTGTTATATTTCCGAAGAAAATCATGTCTTGTAAGGATTTTTTGTGAGGAATTAAAAATTAAAACAAATTTCAAAAGGCTTTCGTCAAGAAGCTTCTGGAAAATGATCCTAACGAAACATTGGAAGTGAGTAAAAAAGAAAATCGGGTTAGGTGCTGTTCCATTTCATTCCACTAAGAATTTGCATGCTTTGACAGATACGTATTTCGACCTTAACTGTAAGGTCGCATTCAGTGTGTTGTAGTTGATTCGACTGGACTCAGTTGCTCATGCTACAGAAGTCTAAAACGTTGACTTTTAAGCAGTGCTGCGAAGTGTCAGTATCAACCGACCTTTGAAGCTGAAATTGAGAATGGTAACCAACCACTCATTTTTTTTATTCACTATCAGAATATCAACTGAATAGCCTCTGATCATTCAATTTACATCAGCTCCAGCCTCAGTCAAGGCACATACCATTCAATTGAGCTCCAGCTAGGAAGCAAAATGTGTGGTGTTGTAGGTTTAAAGCTTTTACCATCATTGATGACTTCTAACCCGACATCAACCTATCATTCACCTATTTTTATTTTGGCCACCAAACCCAACATGAACTCAATACTTGTTCGTTGTTGGTCCAACAGTGGCCCAACATTCGATAAAAATTGACTCGACATTCGATATTTTTGTGTTTCGTGCCCAGCTACTCATTCGAGTGACAATTTATTCAATTGACAAGGATTCGCTTCTCATTTGATAGGTGCTCTGATTTAATGAAATCGTTTTGAACATGAATAGAAGGAATGACTGAAAAGATTTATTGGTTAGTGTTCAAATGAATGAGATGAATTTTCGCAACACTGCAGTTGAACTCACTATACTAAAATAAAATCATGGTAAAAGCTTTAAACCTACAACACCACACATTTTGCTTCCTAGCTGGAGCTCAATTGAATGGTATGTGCCTTGACTGAGGCTGGAGCTGATGTCCATTGAATGATCAGAGGCTATTCAATTGATATTCCGATAGTGAATGGATAAATGAGTGGTTACCATTCTCAATTTCAGCTTTATATGTCGGTTGATACTGACACTTCGCAGCACTGCTTGAGACACATTTGCAATTATTACAAAAGGATAAATGACAGTTTATTTCAAAACACGTACTGTATTTGAACAGTACTTTGTGAGCTTTCAATTATTACATTCACTTTGAAAATCTGAATTACAAAATGGGAAATAAATTCAATTTGATTGTGTATCCGAACTTATTGAGCACCGTGTACAGGTATTCCACAAACAGCCCAGGTTCATCATCATTATTGGAAGTGGTTATTTCGGTTTAAATTCTTGTGAGAACTACGTGGATTTTCTTGATATCCCGAGCAATAGAGAATATCAACAGAATAACAAAATATGTTATTTTGGCAAAATAACTGAGAAACGTAAAGAGTTATTTTTGTGTTATTAACATAACGTATCATGTTATAAACTTATCTGTCATAAGCGGCAAAATAACAAAAATCATAACAAAAAAATGTTCCTGACATTTCAATAACAAATTTTGAAATTAACAAGTTATTGATAACAATTTTAAAGCAGAATGAGTTATAAGATCTTATAAGGTCTGAGGAGGAAGGGGGGTTTGTGAAAATATGACCAGCAATGTGTTAAGTATAGGAAAACCCCGTACGAAGAGGGGAGGGGAGGGGCGAAAATCCCCAATTTTAGCGTGACGAACTCAATGGAGGCTTCCTGCTGACACAGTTAGAATGTAATGTCCGAAAGAAGAGGAAAAGGAACTGTCAAGAAACCATGATTTTCTCAACAGTTCCTTGCGAAATGCTGTGAACAACGTCAATCTCAAATGGAGTAGTTTTATTGCAAAACTTGTTATTGATGTATTATTGATGATCAAATATTTGCAAAGTCCCAATAATTCAATAATAACTGAACTTGTTCTACAACAAAACATGTTTTTGAAATGTTATTTGAAGAAAATATATTAATAGCACGATCATAACAAAATAAGTTTGTCCAACAAAACATGTTATGGAAAGGTAGTGCTTCAATAAGTTAATAATAACAAACCAAGATATAAACACAGATTCTGTGATTCCGTTGTTATCATTTTGATATTCTCCTCTGCTCGGGATGCAATCCTTTACCTCGCATTTCTGGATAGAATGCCGCCTAACATTTCTCTGTGAACTTCTTGTAGTAAAGTAATAAAATTTTGATTGCGTCATGAAGTCATCTGGTTTCGTTATTTATGATCGAAAGCATTATACTTTGCTATTTCTTTATTGTTGAAAAATGGCCTTCGTAAAGGCAATAAGAGGAAAAGTTTTTGTTGTACTTTCCGGCTTGCTAACCTGCATATACATTTTATAGAGTAGGATGTCAGTTCAGTTTGGGTTTAAAATGCCTTTCGAATAGAGGGTGCGTTCAACTTGAGAGCTGTGCCACTTCTAAAGCCTTTGACGTGGAACAACCACCTCTGGTGATCGTAAAAATACAACTTGTTTCCAGTCTCAAGGTTCCGCTCGTGATCGTTTGTCATGATCATTGACAATCCGAGTCGCGATCGCAGCCAAAGTTGACCGCACGGCACACCTGTCTGTCCGCTTGCAAAATTATCCGGTTTGCAAATCAAATGTGGAAGTAGGAAATCACACCTACGTATTCCTCATTTGCTCACCGGGTTACCGCGCGGTAACAGGTGCACCGTCGTGTTAAGTGTTTCAAACTACTGCAGGTATTTGGTGTGATATGTTACCACATCAGCTTCACTAAGTATTTCGTGAGATTCCTGGTGGAGATTAGATCACGAGCAATAGTTATAGGGCAAATCAGCATCAGTCACGACAAATTCCTCACAAGATTGGACTTTGATCTTGAATGATTTATTTATCCATGGTGCCGAAGCCAGACAGCCAGAGCCTAATCCGTTTCGGTTTCACTGACCTAGTACAAAAACAGCGACTGGTGGTTTGGCCTTGCGTGCGTATTGTAGGCTGCTTCAAGTTCAAGATCACCATGCTTCGTCAGCGATGACGGGCCCGTTGCTGTCCACGAGCAATGGAGTTTGGATTGTTTTGATGTGTGGCAGCTTCAATAGTGGCGCGTTGGATCACAGCTAATTCACCCTATACAATGATTCGATAGCCAATTGGAGGGGTAACTGGCGTTGGGGAGTTATTAGCACGAGATTGGCGAATCATGTATAGCAGCGTATATTCATTACCCTCAATCAGTGGCATTTTCAACAACTTTTTGTTTTGATGCAAATGATTGTAAAGCGCGGTAAAATTACTAATTTAATATCCACTTTTCTAGGCGTTTGTATCTAAGGACGTTTGATTTAAATTGACCGTAAGTTTGCTGTGACTCCTAGTCCTATGTAGATTCGACCTATTCAAACCAAACGCATTGAATATAAGTTAAGTTTTACTCTAGTTGAGTACGTTTTTCGAAAATGATTGCTAAAATGATATTTACTAGTAAAATATATGTAAAATAGATTGCATAGTTAGTGTCCTCAAATTTGGAATATAAAAACAAAAACTAGCGTTTTAGGAAAATACCCTACTATGTATTGTTTGGGTTGAATGACATTATGAGTCAAATGAAACACTAACCAATGCAAGATTATCAATAATATTTTGGCCGGAAGAGTCTGAGCACGATATCTTTATGACCAAATTCAATTTGGGCCTTTGGATATAGGTAGATTAGATTACAGGGTAGCAACGTGAAAGTTAATGCGCACAATATGAGCCATAAATTCTAAACCAGATAATATTTGAGACGCCTCATATGTCGATAGGCCATAAATTTGAACATGATATTGAGTATTTCCAACCCAAAACAAGAGAAAGAAATGCCACCTTTGACTCGATATTTTTCAAATTGAAATACCTAGACTTTCTTCATGCGCTCCGCTGAATGGCTGAATTTCGTGAATCAATTATTTTTGCATCAACACATAATTATCTTTCCTTATCTAACTTTTGAAAAGGGCATATAAAAAATGTGTTTTGCTTCTTCAAACAATTGTAACTCGAATACGGTTTGTTGGATTGAAATGATGTCTTCGAATATGTTTCAGGATATTTGAAGTACTTAAAAAATACCCTGAGAGTAATATTCATCTCGGGTCTGCACAGCAAATAATTTTGTAATATCCAGGCGCGTATTTTCTGGCGATGTATCCGTTTTTGGATGTAATTTCTGCCGATTACATCGTTTTCCAACAATTATTACACTTACCATGTACACCCTGGTTGGCAGCGAAAAGCGTCGATAAACCCGTTTCAGCAGATACCTAAAAGCAGTATCATATTTATCATGCTCATTCCAACTCGGTGAAATGGCCGAGAGGTAAAGGATATGCCTCCCAATGAACGGATCAGTGTACGAATCCATCCCAATATTATACTTATAAATAATTCATCTATCGATTCGGCTCTATAGCGATTGCTAGACCCACTTTCAAGCTGCGGCGGCTAATTTGCTGCGCGAAAAGAATGTAATCTGTACATCACTTTTACGACGCGACTAATGTGCAGCGAAAATGATGTGATATCACAAGATTTTTTTTGCTGTGTATGTTAGATGTTATAGAATTTCAATTTTCCTCAATATTCTTTCCATCTAACATAGATTTGAGATGAATATAACTCTCAGTATATATATTTTTTTAACAGTTTTTTGAATATCCTGAAACATCTTCGAAGATATCATTTCAGTCCAACAAACCGTTTTCGAATTACAATTTTTTAATGATGAAAATTAGTTTTTTTTTTCAAACGCCCTTTTCCACAGTTAGGAGATGAATATTGCAAAAGAAATATATATACCTATCATGAAGAATATTTTCGAATAGAATCTCATTCATGAGTAACATTTCGTTGGAATTGAAAAAGGTTGTGTTTACGCAATTCGTGCGTTGAGATGGAAGAGCTCTATATCCCTTTCGTGACGGACCATAAAAGAATGATTATCTCTAATTTTCTCTTATAAACTTAACGTCATCTAGAATAAAACTTTCTTTACTTCGGCTACTTTATCCACCTATGCACTTTTTGGGGTCAAATTAGGACCAGCACAATTGTGCTGGTCCGTCCTCAAGCCGGTCGATGTTTTCTAAGTAATTGCTAAAAATTGCCTACTTTTAGGCGTTTTATGGTACAGAAGATTTATTGTAATTATTAACCCATATCCGCCCAGCGTCCTATTTATAGGACAGATGCCCCGAACGCCCAGCGTCCTATAAATAGGACAGTCCTTTTGATGTGAATATCTCCAGAATTATGCAAAATTTTAGAATACTTTCTTCAGAGAAGATGTTCTCCACACCCATACCTTGCTCATAGTGGATAATATAGTATGTGACTGGTTCACTAGGTGGCGTAAACGATGCTGCAAAGAATGCATATTGTCACGATCTGTGAGCATCATTTCCAATGCGAAAAATAAAGTTATTTCCCTGGAATCTTGACAATGGTTAATAATTTACAGTTCATTTCTTGGGCAGAGTTGTTAATCACACATTCCTTAGGATGTGGAGGTGGTAGCAAGGATATTTAAATTCAAGATGGCGCCTTAGGTTCCAAGATGGCGGTCAAAACTACAGAATATATGCTTTTAACGACAATGCTGCTTCGGATACTATGCAATATGGGTATCTATCGATCGGGCTTCACAAGTAGAACTCGAAAATTAATATCCGACGCCATTTTGAAATCAAAGATGGCGGACCATAACCAATATGGCGGCCATGAAATGGCAGTTTGATCTATGATACCATGCAATATGGGTATCTATCGATCGGGCTTGATGAGTAGAAGTCAAAAATTAATATCCGACGCCATTTTGAAATCAAAGATGGCGGACCATATCCAAGACGGCGGCCACAGAATGGTCGTTTGAGCTATGATACCATGCAATATGAGTATCGATCGATCGGGCATGATGAGTAGAAGTAAAAAAACGATATTTAACGCCATTTTGAAATCCAAGATGGCGGACCATATCCAAAATGGCGGCCACGGAATGGTAGTTTTTGATCTATAGTACCATGCAATATGGGTATCGATCGATCGGGTTTCATGAGTAGAAGTCAAAAATCGACATTTGACCCTATTTCGAAAACCAAGATGGGTATCTATCGATCGGGCTTCATAAGTAGAAGTCAGAATCGATATTTGACCCTATTTCGAAATCAAAGATGGCGGACCATATCCAAGATGGCGCCCATGGAATGGTAGTTTGAGCTATGATACCATGCAATATGGGTATCTATCGATCGGGCATGATGAGTAGAAGTAAAAATCGATATTTTGCGCCATTTTGAAATTCAAGGTGGCGGACCATATCCAAGATGGTGGCCACGGAATGGTAGTTTGAGCTATGATACTATGCAATATGGGTATCTATCGATCGGGCTTTATGAGTAGAAGTCAAAAAACGATATTTGACTCTGTTTAGAAATCCAAGATGGCGGCCCATATCCAAAATGGCGGCCACAGAATGAGTGCTTGAGCTATGAAACCATGCAATATGGGTATCTATCGATCGGGCTTCATGAGTAGAACACAAAAATTAATATCTGACGCCATTTTGAAACCCAAGATGGCGGACCGTACCCAAGTTAGTGGCCACGGAATGGTAGTTTGAGCTATAATACCATGCAATATGCGTATCTAAAGGGTAGCGGGTAGGATAAAAGGTGGAACAGACGGTCGGGTAAAGCGTCTGGGTGAATGATAGAGTAGAGGGAGTGGAGTAGAAGGGTAGAGTAGGGTAGAGGATAGGGTAGACGGTAGGGAGAAGAGTAGAATAGAGAGTAGGTTTGAGGGTACGAAAAATGTTAGGGTAGAGAGTAGGTTAGACGATACGATTAAGCACAATATAGGCTAGAGGGTACGGTAAAGGTTATGGCAGTGGTTATAGTAGAGGATAGTTTAGAGGGTAGGGCAGATGGTAGAGTTGAAGGTTATGATAGAGCGTAGGATAGAGGGTTGGAATAGAGGGCAAAGAAGACAGTAAGGTAGAGGCTAGAGAATAGGGTGAAGAATTGAGATGAGATTAGATGAGCTGAGGTTCTTTTTTGAGATACCTTCAGGAATTCTTTCCAGGAATTCTTCAGGCATTCCTTTCGAGAATCTTCTCAGGTTTATTCCCGAGATTCCTTCAGATATTGCTTTCGAGATTGCTGTATGGATTGCTCCGGAGTTCTCTTCAGGGATTTTTGCAGGCGTTGTTTTGGAAAATCATGAAAGGATTCTGTTAGTTATTCTTTTCTGCATTCTTTCAGGGATTTGTGCTGGAATTCCTTCAAAGATTCCTTCCATGATTCCTGCTGTTATTCCTTAAAAGATCCCTCCCGAAAAAAAAAAAATGAAAACATATATGTTTCTTCCGAGATTGTTTTCAGGCAACCCACGCTGTCCAAAGGGAAGTATTATGAAAAGTGAATGTACCTCAAATTTTTTTCGCTAGAACCGTATTTTTGGACCTCTAGATTCAGAATATGTGCAATTTAAAATCATCCATCTTGCGTTTTTTTCATACATTTTTGTATAGGATGAATTTGACCTTAAAATGACTTTTTTCGACATTTGTATGGGAAAATAGGAAAAAAAATTAAAAATATCAAAAAATCCAAGATGGAATATTTTAACCCGCACAGATTCTGAAACTAGAGGTCCAAACCTATGATCCTAGGGAATAACATTTAAGGTACATTCATTTTTCATAATACTTCCTTTTGAACATAGCGTGTAACCCTAGATCATAGAGACATCTTCTATGGTTCTTGCAAGAATGTCTGCTCAGCTTCTGGCCGGCATTCCTGTCATAATCTCTCGAGGGAATACATCACGTATTCTTTACGGGATTCCTTCAGGAATAACTTCAGGGATTTCTGCCAGAATTGCTTTAGAAAATCCTGAAAGAATTCTTTCAGAAATTTTACCCAGCATTCATTCACGGATTCCTTCTGGAATTACTTCACAGATTCATTTTAGTATACTTTCAAAGTGTTCTGTCGAAACATATTCAGAGAATCCTAATGGAATTCTTTCTATAAGCCGGGATCCCCGCTCGGGATTTTTACAGCAATTCCTCCCAGGATTTCTTCTGTGATTATTTCAGGGATTCCTACCAAGCTTTCAGTTGAGATTCCCTCAGAACTCTACCAGATATGACTCTCAGAATTCCTTCTGTATATCCTCCCGGGATTCATTCGTGGATTTCACATTATCTTTTCGATGTAACTTTGATAGTGCCCAGAATAACACCATAAAATTCACATATTGTTCATGAATAAACAATCATGGAATAGTACAAACATAAGTGGAGAAGCCGTGTAGAGTATATCTGGTTTAAATTTTATATCAAAACATGGAATGATGATGAACCTGGGCGTGTTGGTAGAATACCTGTAAATACGAGACACCGAAGACGACCATATAGTTGAGGTCGAAATACGTATCTGTCAAAGGAGACACATTAAATGGAACATTACTTAACACGATTATCTTTTTTAAATATGAAAAACTTCTGAAAAGTTTACGTATGGTGAGTACGTAAAGAGAGTTTGTGGGGTGCTGAAGGAAAAACTCAATTACTTTATTAGAAATAATTATCTGTGTAAAATCTAACTTCTAAAGTATTTTAACGTTTGCTTATGCCACACATAGTGAGCTCTCTTTATTTGATTTGTTAAAAAAATAGAAATGATGAACACTGCAGTCGAAACTACATGAAATTACAAGAACCATGCATTGCATACTCTTAGGCGTTTATTGTGTTATATTTCTGCCCCAATTTATAAGTCCTTTTTCTATTCTTTTTGAGTGGTTATTGTCGTAAATCCGAGTTCAAACGGTCCTAAATCTCTGTGGATACGGAGCGCGACACGAACGCGTCCGTTCGCCTCAAAATTCGTCAAAAGAAGAACGGATGAGTGTAAACCCGAGTCGGCCTAAAGCTTCGCTAGCTTCGCCGTTTTTTTTTCTTGTTCGCCGCATCTGTCATTTCACTGATCGGTTATGTCGACTGTCAGTGTTGGCAGATGCACTAGAAGAAACTTGCAATGCCAAACTGAATAAATTTAAACTTCATTTTTCAAATAAAGAGTTGATAATTATTTTGTTCTTCACCACATATACTACATATACTACATTATCCCCCTCCTCTACTCTCCTCATATAATCAGATTAGAAGAAAATTGGACTTCAATTCTAGAATATTCACAGTGTAAAACAACATATGAAAAATATTTTATTCAGTCTATCAGAAGCCTATCTACGACAAAACCAGTAATGAAGTATTGTTGATTTACATTGAATTAAAATACAAATCCATACCAAATCCTATCCCAATCAAAGTTCAATAGAAACTTTACCTAAATTCAATACGAATTCGTTCTCAATTCAGTCCACATCCAATTTCAGTATAATCAAAATGAAATTCAATTTTAATTTAATTTTAAACGAAATGCAAATCGAAACTTATCAAAACTTTATCAAACCCCAGTCCAATCCCGATGGATTTCAAATCCAATCAACATTTAATTCCAATCCAACCCAAGTACATTTTTAGTTAAATTAAAACCCAATCGAAATTAAATTCAAATCAAATCGAAATTTTTATTAGATAAATTTTATCAAAATCAAATGTCAATCCCAATCCAATTCAATTACAATGAAATCGGAATGATTCAATTCAAATCAACAACAATTGCAATCCAAATCTAATCCAAATTCAATTCAATTCTAATCAAAAATCAATCTAATCAATGCAATCTAAATCACATCCATATCCAAACCAACTTCTATCTAATTCGAGTTCAATCCAAATGCGAAGCAGATCCGACACCAATCCAAATTTAATCAATTGTATATCAAACCTAAATCCAAAGCCTATTCAAATCAAATCAAAACCCAATGTGGAATCAATTAAAATCGATTTTGAATCCAAACTCAATCCTTATTTAATCCAAATCCAGTCCAATTCTAATGAAATTAGCATTCAACATAAATCGTGACATAAATCCAACCCAAATGAAATTTAAATAATTGAAAATCAAAACCAAATCTCATCTAAGTCCTAAACAAATCCAATCCAGATTCATTTCATAACAAGTTGAAATCCAATTCTAATTCAAATTTTAATTTCATTTTATTCTGATCCGCCTTCAATTCGAATCTCATCCAAGTTCATTCCAATCTATATCATCTACCTATCCAATGTAAGTACAGTCAAAATCCAATTCAACTTCAAATGCAGTCCATATGAATCCAGTTTCAATTCAAGCTAAATGCCGAGCCAAATGCTATCCACATTCAATTCAACCCATTCCATATCTAGTCCAAATCAAATCCAATCAGAATATAATTCAAATTTAATCCAACTCCTATTAGAATACAATCCGAAACCAATAAAAATTCTATACAATTCAAATGTAATCCAAGTTCAATTCAAATCTAAATAATCTAGTCCAAGTTTATTTCAATTTTAATTGAAATTCAATCCAATCCAAATCGAAGATAAATCACATCCATACCCAATGTCAAATAAAATTCAATCAAAATTCAATTCAAATTCAATCCTAATTCCGAGCCAATCCAAAACAAAATCATATTCAATCAAATGTTTATGCAACATTAAACCAACCCAAATCCAAAACAAACCCAATCAAAATTTATTTCAAAGCCATTCCAAATCAAAGTTCATTTTGGATTCAACCTAAATCGGCTAGACGAAACTACTTAAAACTTATTTAAAATTCAATCCAATTCCGATGAAATCTAAATCTAATGTCAATACAGTCTAAACCCAATCGAAATGTAATTCAAATCAAAACCAAATCTAATCCATATCAAATTCAATCGAATTTTAATCATATCCAATACAACTGCAACCAAATCCAATTCAAATTCGAACCGAATCCAAATACCATTCAAACTTGATCGCAGTCACTAATGCCACTACCAAACGTGGTAAAGTGTCTTTAATAAATAATAATAATAATAATTCAAACTCGATCCAATTTAGAAACAATATGAATCCAATCCAAATCCATTCCATTCCAAAAAAAATTCAAATCCATCATAGTCCAAATCAAATCCAACCTGTATCTAGCTCAATTTGATTCAAACTCCGATTTAAATCCAATCCTAATCTCAAAATTGAATCCAGTTTAATTCCAAACTTAATCACTTTAAGCTTAATCAAATTCCAACCAATGTTCCAACTTCAGTTCAAATATAGACCAGCATTTTTTTTCAATTCTTTTTCAATAATCGTTTCACCTTTACAGTCCGGATTCGCTGGTTGGGTCACGACTGCGCCCCGATTAGCGAATCGTGTTCGTTCGTTGGGGCAACTGACAACTGATCAAAATGCTCTAGACACACGCCAGTGACGAGAAATACGTCACGGAACAATCACATACTTGCGCAAACGTTCTGTATACAGGAGCTGTGATGCGACGGCGGTAAGACGTCAAACTCGTTTTGACATCTATTTTGACATTGACAGTGCTTTTTAGTTGGGTTTTGTCCCAACCAGTGAACATCCAACCATCGAGACAGCCCATCTAACGAGCTCTCAACGAACGAATCGTCACTGTATTAAACTTTTCCATTCGATTTTGTTTTGTTTGCCAGGCCTTTTCCAAATTGTTTTCCAGGCTCACTTTCGCATTTGCGAAACGGCCTCTTCCTGCCCAGCGTCCACTTGCACCGACAAATACTTTGCTTTACGCTAAGTGTCCTCTCGCATCTGCGAAAGAATTAAATTTTTCATGGCGTCTACACACACCAGCTCATACATATTTTTTTTTTGCTTGGTGTCCTCTCGCACCTGCAAAACAACTTTCTCTTCAATTTTCTGCTCGGCGTCCTCTCGCACCGGCGAATTCTGTTTTTTGCTAGGTGACCTCTCGCACTTGCAAAACACCCCACATTTAGCACGGCGTCCTCTCGCACCGGCTAACAAAATCTTTATCTTTTCGGTACGTTTTCACTCGCACTAACTGGAACACACTTCTGCTGCACATTCTTCCGCATTTTGCAGATTATAATTGATTAATTCAGAACTTTTCGTTCTCGAAAAGTCCAGCTGACCACTATACTTACATAATCCAAAAATTTCACGCTCTACCGGCTCTACCGACTCGTACGGAGGGGTGCTTTTAGGGATCAAAAAGCAGCACTCATTTTACAGAGTCGATTTTCATCCGATGACAGGTATCGAAGCCGTCGCATGTGAGGTGACTATTCGACGTAAAACCCTCAGTGTTGCCTCCATATATCTTCCACCGAGAACTGCGATATCTCGCAGGGATCTCACCCACATCTGCTCGGTTATGCCTGAGCCACGGCTGCTCATGGGGGATTTCAACTCCCATGGTACAGGCTGGGGGGGAACTGTACGATGACAGCCGTTCAACTTTGATATATGACCTCTGCGACGACTTCAAAATGACAATTTTGAACACCGGAGAAGTTACGCGAGTGGCACCTCCAGCAAAAGATGGCAGTCCTAGAGACAGCCGATTAGACCTCTCAATCTGTTCGAGCTCACTATCGCTGGAGTGCACATGGAGGGTTATCCAGGATCCCCATGGTAGTGATTACCTTCCGATCATTGCTTCTATTTCCAATGGTTCACGTCAACCTCCTCCATCTATCGACATTTCCTACGACCTCACGAAACACATTGACTGGGGGGAGTACGCGGGAGCAATTATCGACGGTGAGCAATCGGTAGAAGTCCTCCCACCGCTGGAAGAGTATCGGTTCCTATCAGAACTGATCATCAGTAGCGCGCTTCAGGCACAACGTCGGCCAGTGTCCGGTCCGTCGGTTCGCAGGAAAACTCCCAATCCGTGGTGCGATAGCGAGTGTACGGAAATCCATCGGGAGAAATCCGCTGTATTCAAAAAGTTTCGGAAATGCGGTTTGGTCGAAAACTTTAAGCGGTACACTTCCCTTGAAAGTAAGTTTAAGAACTTGCTAAAGGCTAAAAAAGCGGTTACTGGCGTCGGTTCGTCGAGAGTTTGTTATGCGAGACATCGACGAGAACTCTTTGGAACGTCGGGAGAACAATGCGTAACGCGTCGTCGGTAAACGAGGATCGAGAAAGCTCTCCTCGGTGGATTCTCAAGTTCGCAAAAAAAGTTTGTCCAGATTCCGTACCCGTGGAGCGAATAGTTCGTGACGTTTCCGAGGATAGAGACGATATGGAAAGGCCGTTTTCGATGGTTGAATTCTCACTTGCTCTTCTTTCATGCAACAATTCCGCTCCAGGAATGGATCGAATTAAGTTCAACTTGCTTAAAAACCTCCCCGACGTCGCTAAGAGGCGCTTGTTGAACTTGTTCAATCAGTTCCTGGATAACAACATCATTCCGGATGATTGGAGGTAAGTGAGAGTGATAGCTATTCAAAAACCCGGTAAACCCGCGTCGGATCATAATTCGTACCGTCCAATCGCGATGTTGTCTTGTCTACGGAAGTTGTTGGAGAAGATGATTCTCTTTCGACTGGACAAATGGGTTGAATCGAATGGCATGTTGTCAAATACACAGTTTGGTTTCCGCAGAGGCAAAGGAACGAACGACTGTCTTGCGTTGCTTTCTTCATAAATTCAACTTGCCTTTGCGCAAAAGCAGCAAATGGGTTCAGTGTTTTTGGATATCAAGGGGGCTTTTGATTCAGTTTGTGTCGATATTCTTTCCGACAAACTGCACGAAAGCGGCCTTTCACCAATTATGAACAACTTTTTGTACAATTTGCTGTTTGAGAAGCAGATGAGTTTTGCTCATGACGACTTGACAGTTTCACGAATTAGCTACATGGGTCTCCCCCAGGGTTCATATTTAAGCCCCTGTCGTAAATCCGAGTTCAAACGGTCCTAAATCTCTGTGGATACGGAGCGCGACACGAACGCGTCCGTTCGCCTCAAAATCCGTCAAAAGAAGAACGGATGAGTGTAAACCCGAGTCGGCCTAAAGCTTCGCTAGCTTCGCCGTTTTTTTTTCTTGTTCGCCGCATCTGTCATTTCACTGATCGGTTATGTCGACTGTCAGTGTTGGCAGATGCACTAGAAGAAACTTGCAATGCCAAACTGAATAAATTTAAACTTCATTTTTCAAATAAAGAGTTGATAATTATTTTGTTCTTCACCACATATACTACATATACTACAGTTATCATCTCTCTCACTTGTTTAGAGCTGCATTTTATCTATACGGATCAGAATATAACGATAGCATGGAAGTTGTGCTGAAGTAGAACTCAAGAAAATTATCAGATATTGAGGATCTACAATGAAGAATTTTTTTGGAACTACACCATAGACTTCCATTTTTTTCATCAAATCATGCTTATTTTATTGGAACTTGACCTTTGATAACAAATTTATTTGAAGATTTAAATTGTGAGACACCTTGGGCGTTAACGGGTTAAATCACTGTAAAGTGTTAGTTTGTAGAAATTTAAATGTATAATTTCAAATCTAGGAACACGAGATCAGATTGACAGGGTATTCAAATCATAGAAGTGAATAAGAAGAAGATAATAAGAACAGCAAATCCCTGTTCCAATCTAATTCATGATTTCGATAATATGGTGTAATATTATTCACCCAAGTATTCAAAGTTCTTTAAAAAAACTCGTACAAGCTGATATCGTGTTCCTTGAATTGAAATTATACGTCTATGTTTTTAAAAACTATCACTTTGTAGTAATTTAATAATTAAAATCAATCTTCTATACCATAAAACGCCTAAGAATAGGCAATTTCCGATGGAACTTGGGCCGCCTTGGGGACGGAACAGCACAATTGTGCTGGTCCCACTTTGACCATCCAGAAAGCATGTGCTTTTCAACAAAGCACCACTTTTTCTTCGCCTTTTTGCAGAACTACTCTTTTTCTATCGATTTTTACCTCTGCATACCTGGATTAAACAAATATTTATAAAAAATACGACAGATAAAACTTTTTCAACTTCTAGGGTTATTGTTTACTTTTTGTTTAACTTATTGTGGTGTTTTTCATAAACAATTCCAACGAAAGCTGAGGCTCAGAAATACAAGTTAGAGTAATAACTCGATCATAAAAATTATGTACATCACATATTTTGAGGATAAAACAATTGAAAAAATGTGTAAAACCAATGC